>NC_133228.1:925000-1080000 GCF_040436345.1 Pagrus major | reverse complement strand
CAGAAGGTTTCATTATTATTGTTGAAAAAGTGAGGCACTCGAGGGTAATGAGTTTAAAAAACCTTTAATTTATCATGGCTATTGAGTCATAAACAACAGTAGAAACGGTAAAAACGGACTTTCAACAATTCTGAACGAAAAAGATCCCTAAACTGAAGAGCAACAGGGGCGGCACCTTTCTCCAGACCCGAGCAGCACTTATCTCATCCAGAGAGGGCTTCACGCTGCTGTCGCTCAGACCTTCAAAGCACACAACACATTGTGGCCTTTGCCCCTCTTGCCCTGTGATGCTAAATCCCAGATTGAGTTAGCTAATCTGGTAATGTCTTCTCACTTTCTTGCTAGAAGTGGTCTTCTTGGTGCCTGTGGCTCAACTGCCAACTACGACTCCTCTTATTAAAGATTTTGACCATTTTTTGACCTTGTGGCTATTTCAAAATTCCACTGATTCTGCTTTTTATCAACAACTTAGGAGTTTGAATATCACTGTGTTTAGCTCATTAGTTAATATCATGTCATGTTACTTTCATGTTCATGTCACTTGGCTAACCACAAGCAACATTTATTTTTTCTAAATTCTAAATACTTATATTATTTTGCATGATCAAATGTAATGAAATGACAATTTGTGTTTTTTAGACAGTTTGGAGTGCAATTTCAGCAAGGCTTTTGCATATCACCAGTTGCAGCTTAGTAAGGAAATCACTGCTCTATCACATCTTTAACCTAAGGATGAGTCCCTTACATGTACTGTTTCCCACTGGATTTTGTAAGACTATGGTAGGTGGACCCTGTAGGGGGTTAAATGCACCGATGTGGTGCACTTTGAGAATAATATACAGCTTTGACTTTACAATGTTAACGTAAGCCTATAGAGGCTATAGTCAATAGTCAATCCATTGCTGTCCATCTTATATAAGTCCAAAGTTGTAACCATGACTAAGAGACTAGATAATCACTATCCTTTTTTTTCAAATATGTGCCCCTGTGAGGAATACCATCTTGCCAATATTGTCTGTCTGGTTGAGGTTGCTGCTGGAAAGTTAGAGTTTTGTATCAAGTTTTTACTTTTCTGAACTGCAATTCATAAATACCGTTGCCTGTTAGCATTCATCAAATGACGAATTTGGTAAAGCATATCGTATTGTATCGTAATGGATAACATAGTATTTCTGTCCCACATTTGTCAGACACAGTCACAGACCACAGCACTGGAGGTGGCTGACAAATAAACACAGACAAGGAGACAAATGGACTGGAAGCTAGCACATCAACCTAACGTTACTGTTACATGAGACGATAAGTTTACTTGGCAGCTGTTCCTGTAAGTCTTTCTCATGGTATGTTTTTCTTCTCATGGCCAGAAGGATAGTTCCACGTTATTTAACTTGTAAACATTGACACACACTTTGATACGAGGTGTAGGCGGTATAACTTGTGGGGCCTCAGACCAGAGAGAGAGAGAGAGAGAGAGAAAGAGAGAGAGAGAGAGAACATACAGCAAGGGGAGGGGGCAGCTCCACTGACGGGGGGCAAAAGATGCTTGGCTGAAGCATTGACGCAAAACAAGGTTTAGACATACAATTGTAGATGGACTTACTTTTATGAAAAATGAAAAATATTTTTTGGATCATTATGAGACTATGGTGAAGGAAATTAGACTTTGGCAGGCCACCAGAGTTGGATTGAGGGGAAACACTGACTGCATGCAATACAATGGACATAATCATCAAAAATATACAATCTGCACTGGACTGCACAGATTTGTACATTGGGGAGACAAAACAACCTCTCCATAAACGAATGGCACAACACAGGAGGGCCAATTCCTCAGGTCAAGACTCTGCTGTCCACTTACATCTGAAGGAGAAAATCATTCCTTTGAGGACAACAATGTAAACATCTTGTTCAGAGAAAGCAGATGGTTTGAAAGAGGAGTAAAAGAATCCATCTACGTCAAACTGTAAGGACCGTCATTGAACAGAGGAGGTGGCCTACAACACTACTTATCACCCACCTACAATGCCGTACTGAGTTCCCTCCCAGACAGCTTAACAACCATTCACAGCTGGGCTCACCTAGCCCCTTGCAACCCACATGAAGGCCAGTTGGGTCAATGACCCACAAGTGGCCCTAAAGCCACTTGTGGGTCATTAGTCTAGTTGCCTACGATACAGTGCTGAGAACTACCATGACCTGGATGGCTGAGAACCTTCATCAACAACAGTATACAATCCTACATATTAGGGGGTCACAATGATTTTAAATTAAAAATGTATTAAAATTAGCTTTCAATTTCGATCATCGAATTCAAAAGCAGTATCAGCATTACGTCGTGCTGCTGTGCTGCAGTAAGCATCTTGCATCATTTCCAGTTGCTGTGTGAGTGTTACTGGTAGTTTACGTTGCACCTGCTAATCCCCACTAATTTTGCTGCTTTGTGCATCACAGAGACTAAGTTACCTGTCATACATTTAAACGCACACTTGTTCGATTCAAGCTTTTATAGCCTTCTCCCTTTTAGTGACTTTAATTGCTAGCTCCACAGTTGTTAATTTTATGCTTTCCAGCTCTGCTAATTAGCTTGGCAGCTAGTGATGGCTTTTCTCTCTCTCTTTCCTCCTTTCTCTTGCTTGGTATGTCAGATGTTCAGCTTTTGCTCCTTCTTCTTTAGTGATACTAGTTCTGCACCATGGAAACCAAATTGTTAGCTGCTGTAGTTAGGCAGGCCCCAGCAGCCAGTGCGGACTAACCTAGTGTAGCTCCTCCTAGCTGCCCCTCAGCAGCTCCTGAGCAGCCACGAAACCAGGGAGGCTGGGTGACTGACCGAAGGAGGAAGAGTATGAGGAAAAAGCCCATGGTTCACTACCAACCTATTTAGGTTTCAATAAAGTTTCCCCCCATCAGCAACGCACCCACTGAGAAACCAACTCTAAGCCTGTAATACACATTGGTTTTAATGACTCTCGTTTACATCTCTTGGAAGTCACTAAATTAGTGTTGACTGGGTGTGTACATTTGCAAAAACAATGTAGGCTCAGTAGTTTCCTCTTGGCCCCTACTAAATGTGACCAGTGATGACATGTTTAGCCGCATGTCATCATTCAGCTGCTGGCTGTCGAGGTGGTGTCCAGCAAACAATGTGGGCTTTGTAGATAACTGGTAGAATTTCTAGGAAAAACCCTGGTCTGATTAGAAGAAATAGTGTCCATCCCACTTTGGATGGACTGGCTCTCATATCCAGAAATCTGACTCATTTTTTATTAGTGGTCCACAACCATGACAACCCAGAGTTGAGACATGGTGGCAGAGCTGTAGTCCTACACCCACCTCTCCTTTTAGAACAGTTACCCACCCAAAACCCCATTGAGACTTTTTCAAACTGAGACAGTTTTCACATAAAAACAAACAAAAACAAAAAAATCACAGCAAAGGTAAAAAAATAAGAACATTAAATGTGGACTATTAAACAAACCTGGCTGTGTAACGAAGAATATTAATGAATCCACTCCCCCAAGTCATATTAATACTCACGTTCCTCGAGACACATGATATAAACAGAACTCACTGTTTTAACCACAGCCTCGACCTTGTTCTGGCATATGGCATTGAAAGTGAACATTTAATTGTTTTCCCACTGAATTCCCTTTTATCATACATTAATAGGGATTTAGGTTAAATTTGGCTATCAATGATAATTAATGATTATCAGTGATAATTATTAGTTATATTAAATAATAAGATCTAATTTACATTAGACCACCCTTGAAGAAGGGAAACGACAGCCAATTCAATAATTCAGTCTCATAAAAGGTACTTAACTATAAATGTGGAACTCTGATTAATCAGTGTTTCATCTAGGATGAAGTCATTGCAGCTTAGATGTAATATGCGCCCACATTTTTTTTGTACGTTTGTGTGCCGTCCAGGAGGTTTCAGTGTGTCTGCTGGCAGCATGAGGAACTCAACTCACAAATAAAGTACTTATGAGGTGTGATGAGCCAGTCTTTTCAACTCATCTGAAAGTTTAAATCTGAACGGGCGAAAATCTAATATCACCTTTGGAGGGGACAGCTATACGAAATTTTCTTAAGAGCAGCTTGAAGAGGACACCAAATGTAGTGGTGGAACTCAAACACTCAAACACCCTGCCAGCTAAGAAAAACTACATTAATACCGCAAACACTGCTAGTTGTGTTTACAGTGACAAACTGGGGAGGCAAATCACATTTCTAGTATGTGAGTCTGTGCACTAATCCAATACCACTTAATTAGCTCTGTTAGCTCTGCTTAACGTTACACACAGGAAATCAATTCTTCTTTGCTGCTCTAAAAGCCAACACAGCAAGTTGCACTGTGCTGCCCCTGGCAACTACTGATTTTAGAGCGCCGAAGAAGTTGATTTAATGTGAGTCAGACGGAGCTAGCAACATGTCAGCTATTTGGCAAAATTTTACTCTGGATAACCCAACCAGTAAAACGGCGACATGTCCAGTATGCATGGCTGTAATTTCGAGGGGTGGCACGAGTGTTACCAATTTCAACACAAGCAACCTTATAAAGCATTTGAAGACACATCACAGGAAATAGCTTGACGAAACTGCACTCCCCAAATGAGACAGTGAGGGAACACATTTCATGTAGGCTGAAAGACTTGCATCAGCTTTACTACTGACATTTGGATCTCCGATGTGTGCCCCATGTCTTTGCTGAGTTTGCACAATGGGTGGATACAGTATCGCCGTCAACATTCGCCCTTCAAAGTGCGGTGCTGTAAGCAAACAAGTTCCGTGAGTAAGTTTTAATGGAATATTTTATTCCTAGATTTATTTAAGTTGCTGTTGTGCTGTTGTTTATTTAAAAAGTGGCTGCACTTAAACAGTTTTGAAAGGAATTGTTATTTATTCCTAAATGTTTTTATTTGTTCTTTTTTTTCGGTTATGACTGACTGTCAAAATAGATAATAAAGGAATGTTGAATGGCAATCATTCTCTGTAAGGTTTTACCGGAGCCAGGCCGTACAACAATTATAGCGACCATCACATCCATGCAGGGTTAGTAGTATTAAAAAGAAAAAAGCCCCAGAGGATCCACAACAAACATCCCAGTGCCAGACACCACAGGACACTCCCAGAGGTCTTATGGCCATACCTTTACAGGGCAGAGATCCTTTGATGACATAAGGGGAATCTGCACAATATTAAGCAGGTGGTTTTAATGTTGTGGCTGATCAGCGTATTTCTCCCATATTAGCCTTTCTGCACTGGCTTCCTGTAAAATTCAGAATAACATTTTAAATCCTCCTCCTCCTCACATACAAAGCCTTTACTGGCCAGGCAACAACATATCTTAAACAGTTCATAATACCCTATTACCACACTACCCCCACACTGCACTCCCAGGATGCAGGATTACTTGCGGTTCCTAGAGTCTGAGTGGAATGAAAGGAGAGCCTTTTGTTATGAAGCTTCTCTCCTGTGAAACCATCTTCAAATCTTGGTTCATGTGGCAGACACCGTCTGAGTACACATCTAGAAAGTGACATGAGATTCAGGGATCTTCACTCGTTGTGACATGTCCATCATCATTTCTACGAGCTGCATGCCGATAGTATTAGCAAGAAAAACAGGTAGGCAACTAAATCCAAATGCTGAGCATGAGACAAATGTACTCACACCATTAACATCTTATGTTCCTGTTGATTAGTTGCTAGTCAGTGTCCTACTGTTATAAAATACAAGGTGCAGTACACAGAGTATAGTCAAGGCTGAGTTCAGTGTGTGCACATTTTACTTCAACATTTTTGTGGTCAAAGACAAGGTGCATTCAGAATAAGAATAAGGAAAATCTCAGGGTTTTCCATGGATTTTTCTTGAGACAACAGTGGCAAAGGCTTGAGAAAATGTGAGGCATGAATAGCGTACAGTAGAGTGTCATGGCTTAAGTGAAAGAAATCATGCTTTGACAGACAAGTGTCCATAGGGATTTAAATTTTATACCAAGATGGAACAAAAAGCTGAAAAATAAAGGTTGTGACAAATGTTTGTTTTAAATTAACCTTTTGGCTAACACTGGCAGATTTACAGTGATAGTGTATATTATGTGCATTGTCTCTGAAAATAAATAAAAGTGAAACTGACAAAAAGGAATCAACATAAAACTCAAAAAACTCTAGCAAGATCCTTCCAGTCAAGTGGGTCTTGGGGTGGTCTATCCACAGCTACCCTGCAGCACACATCTAGGTGGACATCTTTCAGTTTGCTCCTCAGTTGGATCGTCACCTATAGAAATTATGAGAAACAGCCATTTGTAACATTTTATTTCATATTTTTCCAAATGTGCTCAATGAATGCATCCTTTGTGCTTACCAACAAGAACAGCCTCTCCACATTTGCTGTTTGGACTGGTGCAGTGAGGGCAATGGCTGCTGCCAGACTAAGCTGAGGGTAGAGCTCCCTGGCCGAGGGAGAAACCAGCCACAGCATTGTCTCCTCAAGAGTTTTGGACTGTAAAAATAACCCAAATAACCAATTTAAATTCATAAAACATATTGATCTTTGCACTGATTAATGTCTTTCGATTTATACAAACCTTGAGATCAGAGAGCTTGACTCTTTCCTGGACTATATCCCAATCCATCAGGAGAACCTCCTTCTTCAGCCTTGTGAAAGACCTTGCCAAAGAGCTGATTTGGTCACACCCATGGCTTTGACCTGGGCTCTCCAGAATGGTCTGGGGATTCAGCACTCTAAAAATCTCCCAGGCTACCCATCTGTGGGAATCTGCTTTCCAGGTTTTCAACCAGCAGGACTAGGAAGGGGTCCATAACCTGTAATGAATATTATTAATTTACTTGAAAGGAAGGTTTGATCTCATTCACAAATTTTTGTTCATAAATTAACATACATTGGCTTCAAACCTGTCCCAAACACCATCTTGGAAGTAGCCAGGGATCTCTTCTGACAAAGGCTTCAGACCAGTGTCTGATCCAAGCCAGTTCATCCACCTCTCCATGACCACATGCTGGGTCATTTTGTTTTGAGGGGAGGAGATGAGTACAGATACCTTTTAACAAAGAACAAATGTTTACTGACAATGATCATAAATCATATAAGATTGATGTACAGATAGCCTAGGTTTATCAATTACCTCGTGTTCCACCTCAGCAAAAAACGTTTCTTTTCTGAAAAACCTGAAACTGTCTGTGCAGCAGTGGCGTCATTAGGCCAATTTTAGGGGGTTGAAGCCCCCCTAAAATATTCTTAAGTCCCCCCTAAATAATTTGGTGTTTTTATTAAAAAAAAAAAAAATTTTTTTTTTTACAAAAGGTGCCGACAAATTCAATATAAAGTGGCCAGAATATGAGTTTAAATAAATAATCATATAACCTGTCATTATTCACTTAAATATGATCATAAATCTGTCAGTTTCCCTTCACTTCATAGTGTAAGGTAGAGAAAGCCCCTTCAGTGCGTCGTTATCCAATCCATTCCACTTGTTCATATAGAGAACGCCCACATCACTGAAAATTCAGTCCACGTTTTCCCTGCGACCTTGCAGCCGTACCTGCAGCATGTGTGTACCTTGAAGCACACAGAGCCGACTAGAACAGCATGAGGAGAAGAACGTGAATGAAGAAGAATGGATATAAGAAAGTAAGTATTCATCACTGCTGGTAGTAACAATTAGTTAGCTCCAGCCCCCAGCTAACAGCAGAAAGTCCCATGTAATTAATGAACCAAGTGCTCCCTGTTTGACAAATAAAAACCTATAGACAATCTCTGCGCACGTCTCACCTTTGTTGTTTCGCGGTCAAAAGTTACATTCCAGCTCTAAAAGAACGCTGCTACTTAGCTAGCTAGTTAGTCTGAAATGCATTGTGAAGGCCCTGGTTGTTTATAAGTGTGCACTCTTTTTACCATATACTATCTTTGAGGTGACTTCCTTCCAGAGCATCAGCTGTGTTTCTCACTTTACGCATGGATGCACATCGTGAAACAGGAGCTGAGCTCATTCACGTATGATTATCATCAGTGGATAATAATAATGATTCACTAATAATAATCACTCCACCACTCCTATTGACCTGTAGGAGTCAGGGCAGAGGAGCACAGGGAGTGAGAGGGGAGAGACCTCTACTGGAAAGGTGAGTCTAAAGGATTTCACAGGATAGAGTCATTTGTGATGCAGACAGTCTTGGAATTTAATGGAACTCAATATGAATATGAAATGTGAAACATTTCAGTCAAGGTGCACCATATAAGACTTATTTAACTTGAGCTTTTATTGAGGAGAGTAATGATTAGAAAGTGGAGAAAGCCAAGATATATATATAAAAGCCAAATTAGCCTGACCCAAATATTTTCAAGAGTATCTTAATATTACTTTAATATAAATTAAATTAATTAATTAATAAATTAATATTACTTTACACACTTCAGCATCTGAGTCACAACAGAGTGATAGACCTATTTGCCACCCTTAAAAACAGACGGCATTCTTTGATGCTTCCACCCACTATGTAACTCGCAATTGTAGCCATGTTATTTAAAAATGGTGTACTTGGCTTACTTTTGTTGTTAATGCTGTAAACATACTCTTACTGTTGTTATGACCCTGGGTTATTATTTTGTGTATTCTGGGTATACTGATTTGTCCCTCCTCCTCCTAAGGTGTGAGCAGTCTGAGTGTGGGTGTGGGTGTTGGTGTGGGTGTGTGTGATTGATAGCAGGTTGGACCTACGGATTGGCTGGCTCTGGCTGATTGCTGACCCAGGATTGGTCAGAGGCAGGAGAGGAGCCCTTTTAAATCACCGGCTGACTGCAGTCTTCCCTCTCTCAACCTGTGTCCCCACCTCCAACTAGGACTGGTGTCTAGTGTGTGCGTTGGTTTTCTGTGAGACCCAGTATAATGTATAATCTGATTGTTGCAACTCTGTACATAGATAAATAAGTGTGGTAGCCCAGTAGGAGGGAGAAGCCTTTTTGTTAAACCCTTTTTCTCCTGTTTTTCCTCAGTTAGGAGTTAGGTAAGATTGTGTCTTTTTGTTACCATTTGTTTTGTGTTAGGAAGGTAGGGGGTTAGAATCTTTTTGTTTGTTGTTTTGGCTTTGTCTCCCTCTGAAGCGAAAATAAATACTACCTTAAATATATATACATCATGTGACACTGGCCTTCTTGGGAGTGGGAAGACTGGGAGAGAGCACGTCATGTCATGTCATGTCTCTGGTTCCCCTAGACCAGGGGCGTAACACTCTGTAAACCTGTGTTTGTTATTGTACTGTATTAAAAACTGAAACTGAAATAATAATAAATAATTTCTCAGTCTTTGTTAGCTGTTTGTGAAATTTTGTGCTCACGCGTTACGTTCGCTCACATCTTGTGCATCTCTTG
Organism: Pagrus major; assembly: GCF_040436345.1. Classification (NCBI taxonomy): domain Eukaryota; kingdom Metazoa; phylum Chordata; class Actinopteri; order Spariformes; family Sparidae; genus Pagrus; species Pagrus major. The sequence goes on along the minus strand of NC_133228.1, from coordinate 1,070,608 downwards.
GGGCTAAGCCTCCCCTGTCCTTAAAACCTAGTGCTGTGCAGTTTTGCGTGCACGACCTGCATTAGGCACAACGTTGGTGGGAAGTATTCATGTTTAAAAAATCTGTAGAGCCCTTCAGCTGTTGGCTCACGTCTGGCCTGCATAGATAGATCAGCAAGGATGGTCAGCATGATCTTTTGCAGCACATCTGTTGCCTCCTTGCTACTCTCCCACCTGGTCTGGTTGCCTCCCTTAAACCATTAATATACAATTATACCTATACCTACCTATTAAAGTTAATATATTTGCAATCTTTGAAAACAAGTCTAACAATGAAAGATGATTTGTTTGAAAACAGTACCTGCAGTTTGAGCAGTGGGACCTCATAGAGCTTCCCCATTGCTTTGAGGCTGGCTGTTCTGTCACTGGATGCTTGGTAAAACCAAAATGTGGTCCCTATGGTTCGGGTGTACTTGGCTATGTGTAAGGTATGCCTTTCTTTTCCTTAACACAATCCGAGACAGCTAGGTTTAGTCAGTGAGCCACACAATAGACAGTCACAAGGCCAGGGAACATGTCTTGCAGTTTCTTCCCGACCCCTGATTTGCCACCTAATGGTAAATAAGTTACTGTTAAATTTCCACATTCTTAATCACCACTGATACCATCTTTATAATAACAAGACAAAAACAAAAACATACTAATCATGACAGAAGAACCATCACTTGCAAAAGAAGAAAAAGTGTCCATAGGTAGTTTCTTTTCTGCTGTGACCTGAAGGATGGCCTCTGTCAGTGTCCACATCCTCTGCCTTCACATCTCTCACACAGAGGGCTGCAGATATTACCACAGTACCTCCTTTTTCATCACATCCAATGTATCGTAAGTAGGGGTGTCACGATTCTCCAAATCCGCGATTCGATTAAATTTTCGATTCTAAGGTCATGGTTCGATTCGATTCGATTCTCGATTCTCGATTTTTACATATTCTTTTTTTAAAGCACAGCTTGCTATGCCATTTTTTGACTAGACTTTTATGCAATATAATATCTGACCTTTGTTCGCAATGTACCACACTACATTGTCAAATTTAAAACATTTATTAACAACATAATGTAACAATAATTAATATCTTCAGTCAATTGGAAACTTAAACAAAATAATCTGCCATCTAGTTTCTCTTTTGTAACTGCAGTCTTCTTCACAGAAGATGACATTCAAGTTCACAACTAAACAAACAAAAAAATAAAACAGCCATGTCCACAATGCGAACGTTGTCAACATAACTCACTGGAAATCCAAAATACTTCCACACCGGCGACTTCAGTGAAAGAGGAGGGGGTTCAAGTTCTGTGGATGGGTCTCCTGCATCTGCAGTTGCCATTTTTGTAAAAGTGGCGTAGCCCCTTTCAGGAATAGGGCGGCGCGTGAGGTGTGTGTGCATAAGGTGTGTAAGGTGTGAGTGGGCGAGCGAGAGTGAGGGAGCGTGCGTACGTGCGGACAGTGAATGAATAGGAGAGGAAGTGGCTGTGAATAAAGGCGACGGCTCTTCAAGATACAGCAAAGGTCCCTTGTATTATTTCCCGACCAGCTTAACACGTGAAAGGGGATTCACCCCGAAGGTAAACATAAACTTCGGCCCTGGAGGAAAACATCTCCCCTGTGCTTCCCGACCACGGTCCGGGAGCCGAACAGGAATGGTGTAACACCATGCTATCGTTTGACTGGCTGTAGCTAATAGCTACTGGCTTAGCTAGTAGCTAAGTTAGAGGAGGTTGACTCGCAGCACTTCAACACGTGTGTGTTTTTTTCCCCTTGGCAAGCCGACCGGACGTGACATGGTTGCGTGGCAGCATTGACGATTCCATTTTTTAATTCGAAGTTCGAGATTGTGACTTAATTTCGGGCGATTTCGATTTAAAATCGAAATCATGACACCCTTAATAGTAAGTAGATATTTTCAGCCAAAGAATTTGCAAACAGCAGCCACAAATGGAAATATATACATTATAATATCAATACAAAATTAAGCTGACCCGACTACAAGTCCCAACTGTTTTGTCACGGCAATGTCAGTTGTCTCATCTGCCATAAGTCCCCAAGCTGGGGACTTTGAGACTTCTGCTACAAATTGGTCATCCTGCATAGTTCCAATGTTCTCCAGCATTTCAGCAATAACCCTTGCACTTGTATATGACGTGTTATTACCCACCTACAGTAACAGCAAAATGAAGCACATAACAGCAGTAAATTGTTGTCCTATACCTGTTCTAAACTACACAAGCCTATGGCTGACTACCCAAGTATAACTCACATTCAGTGCATCAAAGAAGGAGCAACCTATCCTCTTGCACATTTGAATGAGTGGCACATAGCAGGTGTGATGTGGCCACTTTTTCTTGGCACACTCATAGATTAGTTGGAAGCATTCTTCCAGGGCTGTCTGCGTGGACAGCTGGAGCTTGGACAACTGTTCCTTCTGACTAAAAGGATGAATACATTAACACTGAACTGACAGTTTTCCAGAATATAATAACTCCTCTTCATTCATGTTTTTGTCATTATGTTATCTGCTCTGAGACTGCCCTCTTTCCTTACAGAATCTTGGTGTGTCTCAGACCTCTGATAACAGACAACATTATCCAGTCTGTATATCTTACTAGGCTGCTTTATAAAATTAACATGATGTGAGGGGTTGTGTCTTGTAAATGTGCCTTTGTAGCTCTGAAAATAACTGTATAATGATTTGTGTGTTGATCTAGATCCATCTTAAGAAAAACAAGGCCTTCAGACGTTTTAAGAAACTACAAGAAGCCCGACCAGAGTTCAACAACCATAAGCTCGAGGACCTGCTTCAACTTCCGATTCAGCGGATTGATCAGTAAGATTTTTGCCTTCTATTTAAATGAAAAAGTTAAATCTCTTTCTCTGGCTACAAAATTCACAACTTACATGTTAATATGAGTTAATTGCCCTGTTGAATACTACCTTAAGTTGGTTAACAGTAGCACATGAGTAACATGTTCTACCACCAGTGATGAGACCTTGGGTTCTTAATAGTGGCACATCAGGCTTCGTTAACCCATGCTTGATGTTGCTGTAGCAACTGTAAGGGTAGGACAACATGGGCAAAATCTTTTATTACAGTTAATGCAATTTTGTATCATGGTTACGGTTTATATCACAAAACAGTAAGTATTCTGTAAATTCAAATAAGAAATGGTTCAGAAAAACCATACCAATCCACATACCTCCATCTCAGCTGATTTCCTATTCTCAAATAAAATCAGAAAAAGAAGATTTTTTTTAATAAAATGTGGTCTTATAGAATGTAGAAAAAAAATGATATCAAAGCATTTTCTGAAATGAAATTGAAATGATAGAAACCCGCTCGGAAATGTGTTATGTCATTCATCCCAATGTATTGTTTATTTTAGATCATTATCAGTGAATATTATGATATTTATAACTTCTATATTCACTATCAATTACCATGACATAGAAATTAGATAGTGTTGTGGGCTGGACATGGCGGTGAACACAGACAAAGAGAGTCAAAGTAGCACATTTTTAAGAGGAATCATTTTAACGGCAACCACGGGAAAAAAAAGATTCCATTAATTTGAAAAATACTAAAAATTGGACCTGACAATGGGACGGGCAGATAATCTCTCTGTACTTAGTACTTTTGTCCTGGGATAGGGTTTGTCCAGCATCTGTTGCTCTCCCTGAGGTTTCCTCCATTTTTACCTTGTTCCGAGGCTTTTTTGGGAAGTTTGTCCTTATCTGAATCAAGGGTCTAAGGGTTTTAATCGAGGGTGTCATATGCTGTACTGTAAAGCCTCTTGAGGCAAATTTAAATTTTTTGACACTGGGCTATAAAAACAAAATTGACTTCACTTGACATTGACAGCAAACTACATCAACAGCAAACAACAACAGATCAGAAAACAGGGAGTCTTACTAAACGTATGTACAAGTGAGATTAATTTAGGCCTCAGCCACTATTTGAGAATTTATGGTAAACATGTTCTTGTAAACAATATGAAGTTCCCCTTGCCAGCAGCTTATTATGGAAATATGTTTTTGAGCTTTGAATGGCCTTCATGAAGCATGTGTCAGTGTAATATACGTTTCCAGTTGCAGCATTATGATTAATATGGAAGAGAAATAAGTAGAACCAAATTATATTCTACCTCAGATGATATAATACTGCCATCAAGTCCATCAAGTCTACCTTTATTAATCTATTCAGAATTTTCATTGTTTTTTCTGTCCCCTTCCACACAATCTCTACACTATCGCTGTAATTTTCTCCACCTACTGTATGTACATTCAGTACAAAGCAGTACATGCAGGGAAATCTTAAAGGCATTCCCCAAAAGACAGGAAAGGAAGAGAACATCCCATCACCTTCTTACAGTGTAAGAGTATGAGTTTGTTAGCTTTCATTTTATTTAATTACCAGAAAATGATTAATATACTGGTTCAATTGTCCATGTAATTGATGCTCAAGTTACTTAATATTTAGGGGTGTCATGATTCTCCAAATCCTCGATTCAGTTAAATTTTCGATTCTAAGGTCACGGTTCGATTCAATTCTCGATTTTTACATTTATTTTTTTTAAAGCACAGGTTGCTATGCCATTTTTAGACTAGACTTTTATGCAATATAATATCTGACCTTTGTTCGCAATGTACCACACTACATTGTCAAATTTAAAACATTTATTAACAACATAATGTAACAATAACTAATATCTTCAGTCAATTGGAAACTTAAACAAAATAACCTGCCATCTAGTTTCTCTTTTGTAACTGCAGTCTTCTTCACAGAAGATGACATTCAAGTTCACAATAAAACAAACAAAAAAATAAAACAGCCATGTCCATAGTCTTCTCTGAACAATTAAGTTCAATTAAGGTGCGTAAGGTGTGAGTTGGCAAGCGAGAGTGAGGGAGTGTGCGTACATGCGGACAGTGAATGAATGGGAGAGGAAGGAGAAGTGAAAGGAGTAGAAGTAGTAGCGACAGCAATAAAGTGTACGATCAGTGACATGCGGTGAGGTTCATGGCTGGTGAGGCACTGACTCCATCAGAATCAGATTTACAAATATATGAACCCAACAGAGTAGATTATTCACCATTTGACAGCAAGGGCTGGCTCAATTCGTGGCAGCGGCAGCTAGTAGTGGCACTTCCTACCTTTCACTCCAGCTGCCGGTATCTAAGGCAGTCACTGCCCTGCCACGGCAACTGCTGCTGTTATGGGCACTTGTTTTTATTTTAATTTTATAAAACAGTCGTCAGTGTTGCATTAGACTCGCTGGCAGTAGCATTTCCATTACGTGATTTCTGCATTAATTTGGTTTTCTTAATTCGAACACACACACACACATACACATGCACAGTGGCAAGTCAGTGGTAGCTGCCCCACACAGCGGCAGCGGTTGAGACAGATGTTGAGAGATTAATTATGAAAGCCTTGCGAATTAATGCAGAAATCACATGATGGAAATGTTACTTCCATCGAGTCTAATACAACAATGACGACTGAATGAGATCCTTCTGGGTCAAAAAGTTGAGAAGCTGTCCAGGAGATTTACATTCATACACTGTTTGTGAGCTATACAGTCCGATGAGATCCGCCTTTAGTCTCACAAAGTCAAAGAACTTGGCGTATTTTGACAGGCTCTGCAGTTTCGTCTCATCAAAATGTTGTGACATTTCACTGAATTTAGCGCAATCCACCAAACCAAGGAAAGCTAGCTCACCAAAATGATCAAACCTGGCCTTCATTTGATCACTGATGTCATTGCACTTGACTTGCTCATAACCATGGACTCTAAGATTGTTGCTAGCTTGCTGTCACTTACTCTGCAGCTGTGGAGTAGCATTTAGAATTTCTGGGCTCACGAGTGCCCCCTACCTTGAGGCAAGAGAACTGCCTGCCTCACCCAGTGCCACTTCACTGCCGTTGTAAGATCGCTGAGCACACGAAACAGGTTATACACATATATTATATACATCAGCTAAACTATGGGAAGTCCGGTGGGGGCATATATTATATATATACATATATAGTGTTTGAAACATTTGATTGGCGACATACAGAGAGACAGTGACACGCTCTCATTGCATGGCAGAGCACAGTTTGTGAGGGATTGCGCAATCCAAGGTGAGGCTCAGCTTGCTGCTGCCTCACCGTGCGTCTCTTCCTCGTATTTGAACGGAAATGCGAAAATTCAGTGATTTTTAATAAAAAACAATCCAAATTGTTTAAGTTAAATGGAAAATTAGTTTATAGTTCAAACCATTTGATAAATATAACCATTTAATTTATTTGTTTATTATATATTTTATTTTTTCCATGATGACAGGTGAGGCTCTGCCTCCCCTGCCTCTCCTGACCGCACGTCACTGTGTACAATACAGGCTGCAGTTTGGCTGTGAATAAAGGCGACGGCTCCTCAAGATACAGCAAAACTCCCTGGTATTATTTCCCAACCAGCTTAAAGCTATGGTCTACGATCTGAGAAAGATTTGAAAAAAGCATCTCCCCCACACACACACCCCTCCCCTCTGTGCTCCTTAATCCCTCCCCTCCGAGCTCGTATCACTCTCCCCTCGGAGCCCCCCCCCCCCAACGCGAATCGGAGGGGTCTCATTCATCCATTCATTCATCTTACTTGCATTACTTGCTGCTTCATTTAGCTGCCACAAGCAAATTAAATAGGCTGATTTGGTGTAAACATGATAGCAATTTTAGCTTACAATGCTAACATAGAGGCTAACGTCTCGTCGAACAAGTAAACAACTGTTGACAATACTGCAGAGACAGAAATTGTTTCCACGCCGTCTCATAACACAGAAAAAAACTTACGGCAGCTTTCACAGTCATAAGCCAGCATTGGCATGAAAGTTATCTGTGTCACAACATCCACAATAAAGACGAAAGATTACCTGTTCAACAAAAACTCCGCTGTATCAGCATCGCTTTTCAGGTCCATATCTTCACGGAGCTTTTGCCACCGTTCAAACGATGACCCAATGTTTACTCGGGTTTGAGTCCTCTTTATGTCACATCTCTGCTTTGTGTCTGCCTTTTCAGTGACAGACTTGCGCTTTCTTTCAGCCTTTGCCGGTGGGGCAAGCAGAGGCCGCTTGCTACTGTCGCTCTGTTTTCCCTCGTAGTTTCAAATGCAGAAGTGGGTTGGGACGAGACGTGACCAGGAGCAGGAGAGTGAGCGAGGGGAATGGATGGAAAAATTGCAAATTGAAAACTGCAAAGAAATTGACCTATTGGTCAATTTCTTTGCAGTTTTGCAGGCGCTAGAGAGAATGGATTTATTTGGTTCCTTTTACTCTTCACATTGTGTAGGTCTTACTATTGGACCATAACCACCATCTAAATAATGTTAATAATAATGATCAATCTTTCAAATCGTAGACCATAGCTTTAACACGTGAAAGGGGGTTCACCCCGAAGGTAAACATAAACTTCGGCCCTGGAGGAAATCATCTCCCCTGTGCTTCCCGACCACGGTCCGGGAGCCGAACAGGAATGGTGGAACACCATGCTACCGTTTGACTGGCTGTAGCTAATAGCTACTGGCTTAGCTAATAGCTAAGTTAGAGGAGGTTGACTCACAGCACTTCAACAAGTGTGTGTTTTTTTCCCCTTGGAAAACTGACCGGACGTGACATGGTTGCGTGGCAGCATTAACGATTCCATTTTTTTATTTGAAGTTCGAGATTGTGACTTGATTTTGGTCGATTTCGATTTAAAATCGAAATCGTGACACCCTTACTTAATATACTTCAATTTTTTACTGAGTTTAGATATAACATCAAACTCTAAGTGTTAGTGGAGGTGTTAGTGGTGTTCATCCATTAAGAGCACTGATTCAGATGGGTCACAGATGTCATGCATGAGTTCTGTTTCTGCTGTTTTCACCAGTCACTGTTGCACTGCACAATCTATAGTCTCTGTGACAGATATAATTATTTTTATTTCATGTTACCGGGTAAGACTCTCCAGAAACTGTCAAAATCACTTTTGTTGAGCACCGGTGTTGTATTTGGTTGTTTTGTAATTTCATACGGTCTTGATCTTGCTTGTTAATTAGTGGAACAACAGGGAGAAATTGGCTGAAACGTGCTTCCCAATGCAGCAAATATCATGATGTTGGTTTATCAAGCTGTTTGCTTGTATTTTAATTAGGCCCATCTCATCTTCTCATCTCTCCAGATGTACAGTCAAGCACTCAAAATGTCACATCCATCCATCATACAAAGAGGGGGATGTCTCTGAGATGAGCTGACCCTTCACCTTAACATCTGAGACTGTGCCTTCTGTTTTTTTTCTTACTGTTCCTATGCTTCTCAGATAATGTGGAACTAGAATGCAGTTTTCAAATCTTTGGAAAATGATAGGACTTCACTAATCCACTCTTATCTCTCCCAATATGATATATCAATACAGGGTATCGCCACTAGTGCTCGTTTTTTCACAAATTCGGTATCTGTTTACCTCATTGGAACTGATGGAACTTATTTTATGTAAGGTATGCTTGTATGTAACGATGGGTATTGGTAGGAATGTATTGATACTACTGCAGTTATTGATACTTTTATTTTCGGTTTGGTTCTTCATTGATACTGCTATTGGTTCTTTTCCCATTGCGAAATACTACAGATACTACAGATGGAAAAAAAAAAAGCCCTGAATGTAATATTACAAAAAAGTATGAAAAAATAGCTAACTTAAAAAACAAATAAGGAATAATATATACATAAATGCAATCAATATCAACACTTTCACATTTTTTCTTATGAAAAACTTAAGTCAAAATACGTGAATGTTGAATGTTTTTCAACTGCATATTTAGCAGGATCTGTGTCACTCAGCTTTTTATGTAGGACCAAATAACATGGAAGATGTGACAGAACTACATTAATACTACAAAGACCCAAAATTTGCTTGCAACAAAATTAAAACTAGTGGAGATTATTAATTTGATTTCACCATTCAGCAACAACTACTGAAATGAAAACATGTTGCCAAGTTTCCTAAGGTTTTCTTGGATGTTCAGGACAAATTTCAACCCAATCCAGTGAAAAATAAGCGATTTGGTGAGGTCTACAATACACATACAAAGAATCACATACATGCTGAAATTGAGCTCCGAGGGCCAATTTTCAAAAGTTCATAACTTAAAAAGTTACGGTTATAGGATTTAATAGAAGTTTCAACATGATTTTTTTTTCGAGAAAATCCATGACCTAGGAGGCCCTTGGTGAGTTGCTGTGGAATGACCCATAAGTAACATCTCCTCCATGATATAACTTTCCCCGCAGCAAGCTTCTTTAGATCATGTCCACTTTACCTCCCTCCACAACCCTGTCCTGCTCTGAAATCCATTTTCTGTTGTTAGCCGGAGTTTTCTCGACAAGTTTCACGTTGCTGTGCTGCCGTATCAGATGCTTCAGGAATTTGCATGTTGTATTTTTTCGTGGTTGAAAGGGTTTTGCTGCTTGCACAACTTTGCTACAGATGACATATTCTTTGCACCTCAACTGAGAAAAACTGAGTGAGACATACCACTCTCCCTCATCCTCCCTCCTTCAGCTTTTTGGGTAATAGCTGACCTGACCTGACCTGACCTGACCTGACCTGACCTGATGCGTGTGCACAGACAAAACAAATCGTGTTCAGGCAACATAGTAAACACTCCGTTACTTATTATAGTAACTGTAGTATTATTACTTTTTGGAATTTGTAATTACACTACTTCTAGTACTACTTACACTACTCATTACAGGGAAAAGTAATGAAATTACAGTCATATTTTACTAAGTAAAGTCTTACTGCGCAAAACTGTGCAACAACTAAGTGTACTTACAAGTTTGTACAAAACAACGGCATAAGTAGGCTTACATTAAATAGGAGAGGTCACATCAGAATTAGTGCATTTACAGGAGGCATGTAATACCAGAGAGGTTTTTGGCATGGTCTAGGCATATGATGCAGTTAATATTCTTTACTGATGGAGCAAGAAAATCTGTACGTGAAGGTCATGGAGTATGTCCACTGATTTCAACCTTTGCCAAAAAAAAGTCATGGAGATGTACAGAGGCCACAAGAATAATAACAGCTATAATAATTTAAATATGAATATTAATAATACTAAAAGTATAATAATAATCATAATAATAACAACGATAATGGGAATGATAGTAGGAGTCAAGCAGGAGCGCCAACCGTGATCCATGGGAACCTGCGGGACGAGAAAGCACAGACACTGGGGAAGAGGCCAAAATCAACTCTTTTTCTCCTAATAAAAATGGATTAGCTGCAAAATTAATATCATAAGCTACATGTTAATGAACATATTTACTAACCATGTACCAATATTTGTTAGAACCTTGATTAACCCTCAATGAATGTTAACATTACTTAATGCTTATTATCGTATTATATGTTACTTCATGCTTGTTTACTGTATTAACTAATGTCAATAGCATCTTCATGAAATATAAAATAATGCATGGACTAATGTTCATGTATCCTTATTGTACAGTGTTACAGAGTTGGGGATTTCAGGAATATCTGAAAGCTGTGAAAACACCCAGTTGGCAAAGTAACTGTGCAAGGTTGTCACACACCTTTGGCTAAATGGCTACAAAACCTACATGGCAGTCAATTCAAGGTTCACTGCACATATGTCAAAGGAATAATATAATAGTAATTATAATTATAAATATAATTAATATAACAAGTGCAATTAGTATCACTGAAGGAACAATATTATATTTACAAGTACAATATAGACAAAATATATTACATGTTTGTGTATATATTAGGGCTGTCAATCAACTGAAATATTTAATCGTGATTAATCACATGATTGTCCATTGTTAACTTGTGATTAATTGCAAATGAATCACAAATTCTTAAACTGTTTTAAATGTACCTTAAAGTGTAACTCTCGCCAAAATGCAACCTAGGCTTTTTTTGTGAATGTACCCGAGTCAAACCTTCGTTCAAAAGCATAATTACGATGAAGTGCTAGGGGCAACATTACGGTAGCATCAAAATCGCTATTTTTAAAACACTAAGAAGACTCGACACAACATGAAACTTTGCTCGTAGTATCACCAGGGTCTCTACACATGAACACGAGCATTGAGAACATTGTTTGTGTACACAGAGTTTACTAAAAAGAAGGTTTTTGAACAACTCACGTTAGCAGTAGCAGTAGCCGTCCTGCCAGTCGAGAAGAGTCAATCCCCGAGTGCGACGTAACATGGAGGAGAGTAAAGGTGGAAAGCTCCTAAAGCGTCCATTTCTGCTCAAGGAGGTTTGTTTCTGCTTACCATCCACAACGTTACTACTGCATCGCTTCTTGATTTCACAAACTATGGAACAGGCCGAGGGTCATAACGTACGTACATTAATCATGTGTCAAAAAAATTAATGGCTTTAAGAGGAATTTGCATTAACGCATTATTATCGCGTTAACTTTGACAGCACTTGTACAGATGGAGAGTCACTAAATGTGTGTTACTGAAAAGGATAGGATAGCTGAAGCTTTTTTCCACCTGTTTAATATTTTCTTCATTCTCTGCTGGAATCAGAAACTTGCAAGAGAGCAAGCTCTGTCTCTCATATGAGTGGGCTGACCACTGTACTTGGCTGTCAGATAATCAGTAACCCTCATTCCCTCCAGCACAGCCCTCTCTCACTTCGCCTTTTCTGCACTTCCCATTATCATCATTGATTTGTCTGTCATTCTTAGTGAAACTCCGGAGACTCGAGGGATGTGTCTAATTGTATGATGTTTTTAAGTGGGACACCTAGATAATCATCTAGGCAATGGCTGGCACCTTACCTTGCTCCAGCTCCTTGGCTGGGAATAGCAGGAAATTGTTGTCACTTATCACCATTCAAGGATGATGGATGGTGAGTAGGGCCTGGAGTGTGGATACTTATGTTGCTGCTAGGGGAGGAATAAAATCATTGCCTTTATTAAGTGGCATTCACTAGAGCCGGCTGGAGCAGTCATCAGTGTCCTCCCCACTGAGATCACCATTATGACAGTGATGGGGTCTCGGGTTCATTGTGGCAGTGAATAGCAGCCCTCTCTGTCTGTATTGCCTGTGTTTGTGTCAATAATAGAGATGCAGTTCTTATAAAGATGGCAGCAATTGGAGGTCTTTGGATATACAGTATCTGCTCTAAGCTGAACACCGTTTAGTATAACAAGGGAATGGCCCCTATGGATGGCTCACTGTAGAACATCTTTATGTAAAGGCCATAGAACTCTAGAGGTCTCACGGTCATGGTCATACTTGTTAAGCACTGATATAAGTGTAGCTATGCGCTGTATGGGCCATGCCTGATTTTGTCTTTCAATTGCCAAAGTGTGATTTCAAATTTACTGTGTGCTCTGGTAGTTCCATAATCTTCAAAAGCTGAACATAGTGAGGTTTTCCAACACAAGGTCAGAATTTTGATTAATTACTTGTGAAGTAGAAGAAGAAAGAATTGTGAAAGATGGAGCCTTTCATAAGTGGCTCCTCTCCATGGTCCACGGCTCTAGCACCATGCAGGTGCTGAATTGTATTTCAGTCAATAATTTGTGTTATATTGCCTTTCAATTGACCCTGCAGTTCATTGCCAAGTTTGAAGTGAGGCTTCCTATTTAACAGTGTCTCAGTTATGGTGTGAGACAGTGTTTTGTTGTGAATCATTAGTTTATTCTCCCTCTTGAACGTAGAGACCATGCATTCATATTAAGCATGGCACTCAGTAGAACACATCCCTGTGCCAAGGCCCAGCAGTCCTCTTTAATTCAATCAGGCCTAATCCAATGTCAAATAAAACATATGTAAAATCTGCTGGATTTTTATTTGGATGCTGACCAACCAACCAACAAACAGACAGACAAACGACACAGACAAAAACATAACCACCTTGGCGGAGGTAATGACAATTAAAGTTGGAACAATTTTTGATCAGGCATATTTAAGCGCATTCGAAAGCATCTTTTTAAAAGACTCCCTAAAACACACAATATGGAATCCAACTAGATTTAATCAACTAAAGAAATATGGTATGTGTGTGTGTGTGTGTGTGTGTGTGTGTGTGTATGTTGGCTGCGTGCCAGAAAGAATGTGTGTAGGTTTCTTTGATTTTCCTCTCTCTCTCTGTGTCGCTACGTATAGGGCCAATTCAGAGTATATATACGTGACCTGTGCAGGATAATAAGGCTTTCGCAATAATTGCAAAAATGAAATGAAAATGAAACTGCGATATTGACTAGTCAACCACAGGGGATGGCAAGCAATCACCAGGACTGCACGTGACACCACACACGTCATGTGGTGGTATCTGTGGCAGCTGCTCTGTTTGCAAAAACAAATGTAACTTTGCCAGTTTTGGAACATTTTGACTTTTAACCAGATGAAAAGGGAGAGCCAGACAATTTAGGCAAGGTAATCTGCAGAATCTGCTTCCTAGCATGGCTAGACTGAAGAGACTCGACACAGTAGAAGACATAGAATGCAGGAGGATTGTCTTGCTGCTACTGTCCCAATTCACACAATCACAAACACAATCGCGATTGGATTCTTTTACTCCCGTCTGGAAACACCGGAAGTCATTTAGCAGAAAACACTGACTGGTTAATTATGCCAACTTGCTACAGCTGTGGTGTTTTGTCCTGTGGCTTGCTGGCAAAATCAGGGGGCAGGAGGAGAAAGAGTGAAGGAGATAAGAGATGGGCCACCCTAAATATCTGCAGGGCTATTCCTTGAATCCGACAGCCCTATAGCCCTATACCTTTATCTGTGTGAAGCATAACTTACATCAACTTAGCAGTATAGTGAAGACAACTGCCCAATATGATATCATAACAATAAAGCTCAGACAGTGAAATCAGTACATGTACATCGACAGCATTTAACTGTGTACACTGTACACTCTATGCTATGTCAATTCAACATCACCAGTCCATGAAACGTGAGGGTTCCTTGGTGTGCTTTGTTGTGCTGATTTGTAAGCTGGCGATTTGTCAGATGTGGATGAGCCAGGCTAAGAGGAATCATGGTTCCAAAGTTCGAATGATGCAGTCTTTGCTTTGCAGCTGCTTTGTTCTGACTGACAAAAACTTGTTGTCGCATCACTGCTGGAGATAAAAGAGTTCAGTGCATCTGCTCTGAGCATACCACCTGTGCCGTTTTTCCATTACATCTGCTGGCCTGGCTCTACTCTGTTTGACTAGATGTGGCAGCTTGGCGTGGCAGGGATTTGCATTTCCACCACAACTGGGCTACCTGCTTGAAGGTGTGTCTTAAACCAATGACGCGCTTGTCTCGATCCCCGCAGTTCTATTGACGAATCACTGGTAATAAAGTGGCTCTGCTAATTCAGTTGCAAACGCATTTCATTTTCTATAACTTCTTCACAACAAAAGCGGTTGCGACTTGGCCCTACTCCAAAACATCCTCTGCTCCGCTTGCATTCACTGTCTCATTTCTGTCGCTCTCTTGCTCAACCACTCACTCCTTACACTCTCCACACACAGCATACATGTGTAGTTGTTTTTTACAACAAGGAAACTAGCTTTGCTTGTGAAAAGACTGCAGGCAGCAAGACAGAAGACTGCTGATAAAAAGCAGGAAGTGAAATCCTACTCCAGAGTGCAAAGGACGAGATGACTGGTTGTTCAGACTGACTAATCAGTGATCTGCAGTGTTTAAACTCCAACTTTTAGTATCGGATCAGGTAGGTACCTCAATGGAAAGGTGGCCAGAAAAACAGGACATATTACAGAATGGTTCTTTGACTTCAGCAAACCGCTCAAGAATATTAACGGCCGTTCAAGTATATTTAGCAAACCATTTGAGCATTTTATACTTTCAAATTTTTTTTGTTTTTATGTCCGTCCGAGAGAGCAACACCATCTGCAGAAGATTAACTAGTGGACAATCTGCCCTTGCTCTTCCCCTCCCATCTACTGTCAAACACACATGCTCTGCAGAGAGAGTGACACTCTCTGGTATTACACCCCTCCTCAAAAAAGCACTGATTAAGTTAAGTGCACCTGGTTGTCGCAGTGTCATTCGGTGCATGTTGATTCTCTGAGGCTATATAATTAACAACATGCATGCACCACACATGGCTCACCTGCTGTTATCACAACAGAATCGTGGGTGAAAAAGTCCTAAACGAGAGATGTGTTTTTTGTGCAACTTTTTAAAACATACTGCTAAGAAAGCAGAAAGTTGTAGAAGTTGAAGCAAGCCACTGTGCTTGCATTAAGGTGAACAATTAAACCAACACTATGTTATATAGGCAAACTCTTAAAGCAATTCTGAAGAGTGATTGTTAATTTTGATTATTTGAGTCTCATTCTCAGGCGCATTCACCTTTTACGTTGACTCATGCAGATTCACACAATAAAAAGGTTGACTGTAAAGTATTTTCTAATGTCCATGTTTACACAGTTCCTGTGTAAACATGGACATTAGAGAGTCCCTTCCTATTTGAATAAATCCCCATAAGTCACTATTTTAGAGAAAGATAAGGTGGTCTGCGCGATTACATTTTAGTTACTCATATTTGGACAGTCGCCTGTATTTACTTCGGATGTGCATTCCTTTTCTTTAAAACAATTTAATGAGTAATTACCCTCAACCCCTTGCTGTGTTCATTAACCCATACAGGAGCCTGCCAGTGCCTCTTGTCTCTTAATTACAAATTTGAATCCTAAATGCATGTATGGAAAGCAAAATAATTTCACAGATATTTCCACAATGTCTTTTTTCTTTACTGATGTGTGCAAATGCCCAAATGACCTGACATGTCTGCTCGAGAGACAGAGAGAGAGAGAGAGAGAGAGAGAGGGAGAGAAAAGAGTCTGCATATCATCTGCATACTATAAAGGAATTACCAGCCCCTGTTGTAGTGGCAGGCACATCATTTCAGCAGCATACGCTTTCTAATGCTGAATTCTTCATTAGAATATCTGAACTGATATAAATATGGTTCAGATTACATTGTTGTCTCATTATCTTTGCTTTGCTTTGTTGCTAATGGGTGGGACAGGTCAGTTAAACAAGAGAGTCCCGTTTACATTACTTGAAATGTGCCGTAATAATGCTCATTAGAGTGTTCCCTTTTTGTTACACAGTTGCTTTAATTAGATTTTCTTCTCCACTCCTTAATAAGAATGAGGGCATCCATCGCTAATAATGCCTGTAATGTATTTGTTATTACAAGATAAGACACGAAAGAAAAAAAGAAAGAAAACAGTAAAATTATTTCTCTTTTTAAGTGTCTCTTAATTGAGGGAGGCTTAATTAGAGCTTGTTTGACATCCATTTTATTTCCAATGTGTAATCAACTACAAGAATGATCCCCCTCCACCTCTTCCTCCTCCTCCACCCATAGACCTACCATTGTGTTCTTTAGTTGAGCTTCTGTAAATCCAAAGTAGTGCAGCACACACACTTGCTTGTTATGGGTTGGCCGCCGTTGTAAGATGTCACTGTGTCACTTGGAGGCAGGGTGGGCGTGGCTTGGCCCTACTCTGGAGAGGGTTCGTTGCATTTGCGGCTTGGCTCAACTTGGCACGGTAAAACTGGTGATGAAAAAGCCCCAATGGACTCCTCACATACCCTATGGGAGAGCCGGTACTGGGCGTTAGGGTGTAGGAGAGATGGTGGCCAAATTTAACAATTTGTTAAAAAGTATTTTTTCTATTCACAGGTGGAGAGTGGGTGGTCAGTAGACAGTTTGCTGACTAAGATTTATAGAATAGTAGTATCCAAATGTCTGCACTGATCCAAATGCACTGATGTGGTTAAGGTGGGAGGAAAGCTTTGATGTGCTTTGAGACCAGTCTCTCAAAACAGGTCATGACTACTGATTGTTCGATTGGTCTGTAGTTGTTATGATGATTGCTGACTTTTGTTAGTATAGGGATGATGATGTCTTGGCAAGGTAGGATGATGGCTTGATACGTAAGTAGGCTATAATTTTGTGTAGGCTGCAAACACCTGATAATGATCTGTCATTGAATTGGTGCATGATCTACCACATCCGCATTGCAATGTACTTATTATCAAAACATTTCAGCACCTCTAACCACTCTGCAGGTTTGGTGATTCCCTACTAGGGGTGTAACGGTATATGTATTCGTCCCGTCCCGTCACGGTACGGGGGTCACGGTTCGGTGCACGCAGTCACACGACGAATACGTCGAGAGAAAAAAAAAAAAAAAGTCGAGTCCTCACTCCAATCCAGGGGGCTGTAATGAGCATAACAGCTGCCAGCAACCGTCATACAGAAGAAGAAACAGTTAGAAACAAAAACAAACAAAAGAAGAAGAGTGATGGCGAGTGTAGAGTTGGAAGAGCCGCCGGCTTCATTTAAGTCAGCCGTGTGGGAACACTTTGGTTTCCCGGTGCAACATAACAGCGACGGCGAAAGAGTGGTTGACCGGACAAAGACTGTCTGCCGGCGATGTTTTACGGAGGTGCGCTACGTCGCTGGAAACACATCCAACATGCTAACACACATTAGACGACACCATCCCGACATGTCCATCACTGGTACGAGGAAAAAAACGTGTGTACAACAACTTATCCCCGCTTCTTTTAAGCAGCCTCTTGACAATAACACTGACAGGGCCAAAAACATTACCGAAGCGATTGGCATATACATATCCTCGTCAATGCGCCCATATGCCGTAGTAGAGGAGCCTGGCTTCAAATATTTATTGAAAGTGCTTGAGCCACGATACAGTGTCCCATCCCGTGCGCACATAAGCCAGTCTGTGGTCCCTGCCATTTACAAGCGTGCACGAGCAGTGGTGGAGCAAGAGCTGTCTACTGCCCAAGCTGTTGCACTTACAACTGATGGGTGGACCTCTCGTTCCACTGAAAGCTACCTCACCGTCACCGCCCACTTCATCACCTCTGAGTGGGAAATTAAAAATCCAGTTTTGTCAACACGCCCAGTGTATGAACAACACACCGGTGCTCACCTAGCTGAGAAGCTACAAGAGGCAGTAACAGAGTGGAAACTTGAAAAGCCCAGAACCATTGCAGTAACAACAGACAATGCAAGAAACATTGTCATAGCAGTTAATGAAGCAGGACTGGGCCCACAAATTGCATGCTTTGCCCACACTTTAAACTTAGCATCACAGAAAGCTATGGCAGTCAACCAGGTATCTCGACTCCTGGGAAAAATCCGAAGAGCTGTTTCTTTTTTCCATCGGAGCACAGTGGCTGCACATATTTTGGAGGAGAAGCAGGAGATGCTGCACTTGCCAAAACATCGTCTCATCAATGATGTTCCCACACGCTGGAACTCCAGCTATGAGATGGTTGAGAGATATCTTGAACAGCAAACAGCTGTTTACTCAGCACTAACAGAGAAGGCCCTCAAGAGCAAGGAGATAGCCAATCTGACTGATCAGGAGGTGAGCGTAGCAGAGAGTGTGGTTGAGATCATGAAGCCTCTGAAGACCATCACCACAATATTGAGCACTGAAACAGCACCATCAGTTTCTATGATCTTACCACTGAAAACAATGATCTTGAAATCTATGGAACAAAATGATGAGGACACTCCTACTGTCAGGGAAATCAAGCATGCCATCAGAGAAAATCTACAAAACCGATACTCTGACCCTGGGCTTCAGGACTTCCTTAACAAGTGCACCGCCTTGGATCCAAGGTTTAAAACACTTCCCCACCTGGAACCTACCTGCCAACAAAAAATCTATGAGGATCTCATCACAGAAGTCCTGAACAGAGCTGAACAGGTATGTATTAATTTTACACTAAGGATGATGTTTTCATATTTTTATAATAACTTCTCTCATGTCTTAATTTGAACTTTTGAACTCTGAACTCACTTATTATTACTTGTTTTTGTCATTTTGTACTGCAGGATGAGATCAGAGAGACTACAGAGGCCAGTCCATCAACTTCATCACAGGCGATTTCATTTCCAGTGACGGCACAGTCTCAGGCAGCATCTTCCCCTCCACCAAAGAAGTCAGCCCTGGCAGAACTTTTTAGCCCACTCTTTAGAACACAGCAGACAAACCAGCCTGATCGGAGGCAGCAGTCAAAGGATGAAGTGTATGCCTACATGGCAAAGGACTGCATTTCAATCGATTCCAGCCCACTTGCCTGGTGGAAGGCTCATGAGTCTCTTTATCCTAACCTAGCCATGTTGGCGAAACATTACCTTGCTGTACCTGCCACTTCAGTCCCCAGCGAGAGGGTTTTCTCGACGGCAGGGGATATAGTTACTGCCAGCAGATCAGCCCTCACTACAGAAAATGTAGACAAACTAATTTTTTTGAAAAAAAACCTCAAAATTGAGTGACACTTAAGTACCTTCTCAAGAGGTGCATAGCTGACCGTACACACTCAGTTAATCACAAATGTGATGCATTAATCCAAAAGGCACAGATTTTATTTTTCTTATATTTGATAGTGTATTGCTTTTGTGTTTTCACACTTGGAGATGCTATTCAGTTCTGTATAGCCTTTTATTTTTGTATTAGCCTTAAGCTGGAGTAATTGAAACACTAATTATTTATTTTGTAGTATTTTATAAGTGATTTTCAGTTTTGGTACTATTTAAAAAAATTTGTTTGACTTGTGCCAGTATAGAAATATTGCTAATATGAGAGTATGTTCACTGTTTACATTTTACTGTGCAATACAACACTGAAAGTGTTAGTTTCCTTATAATGAAGTTACCAAAGTTGCCAGTTGCTACTTGACTACCTCAGTATAGCCCTACAAGAAATGTAGTTTTTTCTTTTCCTCTGTATGAACAGAATGAATGGTATGAGAACCCTCCCAATGCATTTGTTATATGTTCTATTCTATTTATTTTTATTACTTTTATATCAGGAGATGGTTTTACATTTTGCAGTCAATTGGTGTCTGCTCAAAATAAATGAAAAAAGATAGTCTTGTACATGTGTGAGCTTTTGTTAATTTTTTTCCGCTGTACCGAAACCGTACCGAACCGTGACCCCCACACCGAGGTACGTACCGAACCGTGACTTTTGTGTACCGTTACACCCCTATTCCCTACCAATATGAACTCTCATGTTTGCTTGTAATCCGGCCGATGCTGGTGGTGCCAGTGAAGCCAGGCTTCCATGATAATCATAAAACATCAATTGCAAACAAAGCTGTTTGCAGCAATTTGTAGCTGTAGCTTGTCCATTTAATGTGTTCTAGATCTCACAGTGGTGAGGACGATGTGAACTCTCAAGCAGTTATTTGAAGAACTGAATTTAATAAAAGCTGTATAAAAGTACTGTAACCATATATATGTGTCAATGTATAAATACTTGGAAATGAACAGACTTGACTGTTTTTTCACCTTTTATTTTCACCCAAATGATTTTAATACAGTATCTCATACAATTGTTCAAAATAGGGATGTCCCAAGCCGATCTGTGGGATTGGGATCGGGCCGATATGGGCATTGTTTCAATGATTGGGATCGGCAATTTTGAATGTGGACCCAAGCCTGATTATTTTTACATCAGCTGTTGTTGAGTTCACTCAAGCAATACAGGCAAAGGCACCGAAGCAACAAACACTCGGATACTTTCAAAAGGAAAGAGAAATGTCCTCGAGACAGTGACATGGCCAAAAATATTACAGAGAAGGTCATTGAATTCATTGCTCTTGATAACCAGCCCATCTCCATGGTAGAGGATCAGGGTTTTCGCTGTATTCTCAAGTTTTTGAATCCCCCGTATGCCCTACCATCTCGGCATTACATTTCGGATACCGCCATACTGGAGATATTCAGCAAAGTTAGTGACCACCTATGAGGTGATTTAACAGATGAGAGTTTTACTACAAAGCTGCACTAAGTTAAATTGATAAGAGCCAAAGACATTTTTAGTTACTGACTTTGTTTACTTTGTTGTTTTTGTTAAAAAGGATAGGATATGCAGAATAAGAACGAGCCATATGAAAGTATTTACTTTGTTTCAACAAAATAAAAAAACCTATAAAGGAACAGCTTGCATGCAGGTATTTTTTTGTTAATGCAGCTGTATTATCTAGGAAAATATTAGTTAGGGCTAAGTATCGGATCGGAACTTGGTATTGGCAGATACTAAATATTAAATGACTCGGATCGGGATCAGGGTTAAAAAAAACCTGATCGGGACACCCCTAGTTCAAAATGCTTCTTAAAGGAACTTGGGGCAGGATTTGTGAAAAAATAAACATGCATTTTAAGTTTTGTAATGCTAATGGGTGATGAAGCGTTCAAAACCAAAAAGAATGAGCCCACCCACGTATCTCTCCATTGCCTTGAACAGGCTGTGTGCTGCATAATGTACTGCAATTGGGGCCCAAATTTCCCGCGCAGTCTTGCTGGCGTGGCGTCAGATGACGCTGAATGCGCGTCTTTGGATACGGGAAGAAGACAAGCGCGGTGGACCCAAACTAGTGTTTGGGTAGTAATGGATTCTGCTACGGTCAGCAAACGACCCACCACCACACAAAGTCCACTAAAAAGTCATACTAAGAAGAAAACAAAGGTTTTATCAGCAATATGTCGTGAGTCGAAACAAAATTACGACCAAAGCCAGGCTGGCACCCGAATAAACATTGTATACGCGTTCGACTCATGGAGGCAGCTTCAACTTGAATTGGGACTGAAAACAGATGCTGACATGGCTCATTTCCTAGTAACCAGATAAGAAAACATTACAGGTCATGTTTAGAGCTTGATTTGAAAATCATATGAGATCACCGAGGACTCGGAGTGACCTAATGTGCAAAGTAGCGTTAGCTGCAAACATGTAACTTAGTCCACCGCTGTGTAACACTGCATAGTTACAGACTGCGCATTTTCCACGGTCCTTTAGTCTGAAACCGAATAGTTAGAAATATGTCCCTTTTATATATGGGACCGAAAGCCCAACCTGTTATCCGGGAGGTGACGTTAGCAGCTGGATGTAACCACAGGCTAACGGTTTGTTTGTGTCTTTGTAGTAACATTAGCTGCTTACACACAGCAATCCCGTATCAGAGACGATATTTTTGTCCCCCAATATGCCATCTTTGCTTTCACCTGTGCCTTTCAGACTTGATCAACTGTAACGGTAAATCGCCGCGCTTGTGTGTCGCTACACACTGCGAGCCGGCTTCCCGGCTGCTTCGTGTGTAGGGGATAAGGCAGTTACCTTAACAGCCGCAACGGCCGTTGTGTCACTATTGAGTCTTATTTCTTGATCCTGCCCCAAGTTCCTTTAAATCAGTCAAGCAAGCACATTTCCAATGCAGCTTGGAGAAACACTATTGTGCTGTTATCTACACACAGTACATATAAACACTACACTGCTGTCCCCGCTGACACATCTCATCCTACTCATACCACCACATGGAGGCGTACAGTCTTCTAGCATCACTAATGACCTTTTTCAGTGGCACCACTATGTCTCTAAAACAAGTCCAGACTGCACAAAGAGAAGGCTGCAAAGGCAGACAGACACAGTGGAAATCAATCTCAATTGTCGATCTACTTCAAGGTCACATCATCCTAGTAAAAAGGATAAAGATTTCTGAGGAAGCTGATGCTTTTCACAACAGTTACTTCAGATGGAAACTGAAATTGGGACATTAAGTGACTGAGTTTCATAACAAATGGATTGCATTTTATGAACAGTTCAAGACTTTTCTCTTTTTTTTTTATCTCCTAATCTGTCTGAATGAATGTTTAGTTTTCACTTAACTTTTAGACAGTGAAGTTGGTCTCTGAAGATCTATTCATAGTGAGAACAACTATTTTATATAGAGAAGGCACAACAGACTTACTGTGAAGGAATATTATAACACAGCGTGTATTGCCGGGGTTGACTGTCGATGCAGATGCACTGTGTGCAATGTTTTTGTCAGATTGTGGTTAAACAATTTTAGTGCTAGAGGCGGGGGTGATATGACCTGAAATTTATGGAAGACATAATGCCCGACGAGGTGTCCATTATCAGGTATTAATCGATGACATGGAGGTCTGAACAAGGTAATTTATTTGTCGTTATACAACACAGGGTTGACAAAATGAAAAATTTGTAAACACCTTCATGCTAGAAAAATTAGAGAAACATTATACAGTTGATAATATACAAACATCAACACATAGCTTTTTGAATCTGTGTCAGGGTGAATGTAAACAGCAACAACAAGATGGTGATGCTAATGTGGTTGGCATCTTCATGTCAAAAGTTTGACATCTGGAAGACACTGTCCATCAACTTTGACTGTGTGTCAGCACCAAGCATCAATGTTAGTCCACGTCGCCTCGTCCCACTGTAGTCCTGTGCTTCGGCGGCTCGGAACATGGTCCATCCGTCAAGTGCAACAGCTTGATCCAAGATATTGTGGTAGAGACAGGTCTCTGTTGGCACTACAGTCTCTGATTTCACGTTGTTTGGCCAGCCCAAGTCCCATTTTGTCCATTTCCTTTTACTGTGACTGGACATTAGCGACTGGAGCAGCCTTAAACAAAGTTGGATTAGCATGGTTCTTATTCCAACTCTCCTTCTCCCTGGGGTGGTCGAGCTGTTCAGGATGGATGGCCGAAAGATGCCATGGGCTGTGATGGTCTCAAAATCTGCTGCTGTTAGTCCAAACATTGCGTATGGTCGGCAAAAAGTAAATGTAATTTAATAGCATGTTAAACAACAAGACAAGCTAGCTAGCCAGCCATGTCACTGTCCCAAAATCAATAAAAGAAAATTCACAACAAATGACTAGCTGGCTGCAGCCTGAAGTATAGCGAATTGGATGTGGGAGGGTCGCTGATATAGTCAGCTCAAAGGGACAGTGTAGCAGGCTGTAGTGGGGTGAAAATGCACAATCAGTCAGTTTAACCAGCTGTTTCAAATAAAACTGGGTTGCTCACCTTTTAAGTTGAGTTATCCATTAATTGTTGTGGACAGTTCAGCCAGTGGACACTTAAGTAAGCCACTTTTTAATTGATCCCTTTTCACATGTAGTAGTACTCCCCAAGACCTGTAAACACACTTTAATGTGGAAAATTGATGGAGTTACCCTTTAAATCAGACTGTATGTCGATTTTCTGACCTTTTTGATTGCTCTGAGGGGCATTTTGTAAGGCACTGAATGTACTGTTCAACAGTGGCTGTGGCTCTGTTAGCTGTTGGGCTAGTAGTTTGTTGTTCACCAGTTTACACTTTTTTCTTTCTCCAATGAAATTTCTAGACAGTGAGCACACTGTGATCTTGTTAATTCTCTGTTTTCTCACAGGTATAAACATTTCCTGCAGGACCTGACTGCCAAAACAAGTCCAGACAACCCAGAGTTTCAGCAAATTTCAAGTAAGTGTCTTTTCGGATCGTGTTGGTGCCACATTTTGCTGCATTTCAGAGAAAACAGCCACAGCCATTAACCCCGAGTGCTTTTACTATGGAGCAGTGTATCTCGAGCTGCACACTCAAATTTGCATCCATGTGAAGCTGAAGTTGATTTTGTCACTTCTTCCTCTTCCAGTCTGTCAGGATTGTTGGGGCTTGTCAGCAACCTAACAACAAGTGATGAGCTTATGATGATGTGCTCTGCTTTACTAGTCACAAAGATTTTTGGCTCATTCACAGCGGTACTCTTCCTACCTGTGACAAGCAGTTTGTAGCACAAGAGAGTTAAGCAAAAATGTACAAATATAGAATGTAAGGCCAGTCTGCCAATAGCGGTAAAGTAAACAAACAAAAAACAACCTGGAAAGACTTTCATCCCACCAGTCAGACTGTGTCATAATGAAAGACAGCCCTCATTATCTTCATTTGAGGAACAAAGGAAAGGGCTCTATCCCTTTCATTCCTCATTTGCTATTATAGTTACAGCAGCGCTTGCCTAGCAGAGAAATGAAAGTGAGGCAATGCTCAATATGCGTGTGAGTTTGAGTTTGATGTGGATTTTG
This sequence comes from Pagrus major, assembly GCF_040436345.1. NCBI lineage: Eukaryota > Metazoa > Chordata > Actinopteri > Spariformes > Sparidae > Pagrus > Pagrus major. The sequence goes on along the minus strand of NC_133228.1, from coordinate 1,045,617 downwards.
ACATAATTAATTGGGAGCAGATCAGAGGATATTAAGCGAGAGCTATATTAATAAATAAAATCTTCAACATCAACACGAATCCCGATAATGACTAATTTCAATCGTCAAATAAACAGCGAATCTGACTCAAGTCGAATGTACACAAGGAATTATTTATGTGTATCAATTAAAATCTCATTGCTGGTGAGCTGCCTTTGCTTACAAATTAAAACAGCCCCTTACTCTAAGATGAAGGTACATATCTAAATGTGCTCCACCATCGCCTTTTCCTCTTCTCATTAGAGATCCTTTTTATAAACTCTGCTGCTTCTTATTGGGGGCTGTGCGTGTGCGTGTAAGTGTGGAAATGCTTTCTATAGTCAGTCTAGTTGTATTGTAAAGGGAATTATTTAAAAAAAGAAATTCCAGACAAATCACATTGTATCTGATTAAGCAAACTAGCAGATAGAATTACAAGAGGCTTTGTTGTTGTTGTTTTCTCTTGTGCTGCTTTTCCTCCTCCTTTTTTCCCCCTACTTTTTTTCCCTTGCAGTGCATTCAGGCTTGATTTAATTGTCCTAATTGTTGTGCTTCACAAGTTTTCATCAGCCTGCTTTAATATCACAGTCTTAATGCCTATCTCTACTGTAGTAACCATAACCAAGTCTGACCTGTCTACAAGCAACTCTCCAACTCTGTCAGAGATTTGACAGTAAAAGTTAACTGTTGTCTTCCTATAGTCAAACACTGTCTAAACTGTGAATAAATGGAATAAAGAGCTGTAAGAAGTGGAAGATGTCTTCAGAATGTCTAATGGGCTAGATGTATTATTAATGCCTCGGCCAGAACTCAGCTCAAGAATACTGTAATTAGGAGTTGTTGTTTTTCTAAAGCAGGCAATGGAAAATATTCCAAACATGTGCAACAAAGGGAAAAAGTCTACATGGATGCTTTGTTTGGTTTACATTGTAATTGTTGTGAAGTTAAGTGAGCCAATTAGACCATGATTATTTTAGTGTAGTCAAGTTGCCCTGAGGATCAAGTTCATCTGCCAAGTTTCAGTGCTCAGAACAAAAGCAGTAAAGTTGAGCTTGAAATTAGAATACATCTCTTTGTTGTTATTTTGGATGCGTTAATGATGTAGTTCTAAATGTTTACAGCAATTATTATGGCTGGCACACAGTAATTGGATGCTTGTGTCTATTTTGATGATTTGCCTATTTGTTCTGGGGAAAAGATTTTAAAGCTTTGTACAAAAAAGTAAGGAAGGTAGTTTTCAAAAAAATGCTTTACATGCAGATATATATATGGACCAATACAGTTAGTCCACTGACAGAAAATTCAAACTGAAAATAGTCCAGCTAGGATAGGACAACATAGCACTGCTGAGGGGGGCTATATTTGCAGATCGATAATGTTCGAAAGAATAGGCTACATTACCCTAGCCTTTTTCTTATTTCAGCATTTCAATTAAAAGGGGTTATATGTAAGAATTTGTTGACTGGCTTCCAGCACAACAAAGAAGTTCTACACAGCCCCTTTCATTCTCACAAAATTTTTGTGTTTGCTCACAAACTACTATAATCTGCTGACCTTGCTTTTCCCTTCAATTTTCTCTCCACCTCTGGTCTTTTAATTGCACAATGCCTGGCCTGCTCCGCCCTGTGTCTCTCTCTTTCTCTACTGTATGTCTGCTCTGTGGACTTTCTTCCTGAAGTCACCAAAAAACAACTCCTGTTTTAGATTTTTACACTCTCGATTCCGTTTTCACAACAGCAGGTAAGCCGTGTGTGGAGGAGGCTTGTTGTTAATGACACAGCCTGTTGAAACATTTCAAACCAATGTAGTTCCACAATGACATACGTGGGACAACTTCTCCAGATGTGAAAAATGGTCATGCTCATCTGAGTGAACTGCATTAAGTTAAATACAATAAAACCTACTCAACTGTCAGGACCTACATCACTGGTTGCATTGTTTGGTGAAGTCTGGCTGGACTGTCGCCAACACAGCACCAAATGCCAGGATGTTTGCCTGTAAACACAGCACTCCCAGCAGGTACAGTTGTAGCCACCTCGATTTTCCCCTCCCAACCAAAGACCTTTCGATCTCGCCCCCCCCCCCCCCCTTCCTGGTGGGAATGCCTATATTCCACACCTAGACATGCCCATTCATTCAGTTGCATGGTGTCACCATGAGATGGGGCTTCCCTCACAAAAAAACATATACAGGATATATACCCTTTCAACCTTAACCTTATTCTGCTATCTCAGAGGTAAATATTGTGCTTTTATTTTATTTAGTTAGTTTACTTAGCGTTTGGCCTACTGGTTACTTTACTTAGTTATTATAATTTAAAAATTGCAATTTTATGTATGTTTTCACAGTACATAAACAAGACTTCCGGTCACAATCTTTCTCTATTTTAGCTAAGAACTGCACTAAAAAATGATGTTTGTATATGTATGTATATATGTATGTGTGTATGCATATATTTGTTTATGTATTTATGTATATATGTATATGTGTATATTATAAATGTACAAGTGTATATACATACACATGTTGTTGCAAACAGAAATCTTAGACCTTAATCATTACCACTAGTTACCACCTGTGTCACCAGATCAACTGAAAGTAACTCAAACTGAAATTGTAGGATTCTATTTTATTTAATTGATTAAGGAAAAATACTGAACATTGGCTTGTATCAGCTGTACATTTTAAATCCAAAATCCGTAAAGCACCAGTGTGTACAGGAGCTAAGGTGGAAAGAGTTTGTTATGGTAAACACTTTGGAGGAAATAGGTTTATTCAACCAAATGATTATTTGCAGGAAGGCAATGCATTATGGGCTACCATGGCTGCTTTGGTGGACACCAGCATCCGTCTAATTAATATGACCATGCTCAGGCTTCCATACACACAAATTCAAACACAACAGACATCCCAGCCTGATCCACTCAGCAGACCATCAGACTCGGTCAGGACCGTTAGGAGATTTTAATTTTCATAGCTCAGTTAAATTTACCACAAGAGCTCATCGATGAGATTAAGCAAAATCAGGTTGGCTAATAAGTGAGCCCCCAAAACAAAGATTCCAACCACTTCACAAGTCTGTGTCTTCTTACCTTTTTAGAATTTGGATAGATGCAATAAGTTTTACCACAAGAATACAACATTTTGGATATATTTTAGCCCAAAATCAGTTTTTAAAAGATGCTTAGAATATTTGTTTCGCTTGTATATCATTGAACTTTCCATTCTGCCAACATCAGAGGTAGACCAGTAAATTGGGCTGTAATCAGTATTTCAATTACATAGTTACATAACATAGAGACTAGAGCACTGGCAGGTTTATGTTCATCTGCAAAATGCCCCGGTAAATACATTTTCTGAACACATTTCTTAGTAAAGAGGAAACGTTAATATCGGCAAATATATTGTAATTGGATCATATTAAAATGCCTCAAAATCAACTATCAATCATGAAGCCTTCACACTTTATTCAGAGAATACATATAATACTTTGAGATATAAAAAATAATTAATTTTGGACTTTGAATTGATTTAGAATTATAAGAATTGCAATTGTCATTCTCCCCATCCCAATATAAATACCAAGCAGGGAGAAGCACTCACTGTCCATTTTACTCAAATGGAACAGTTCCATGAACACAGGCATTTTGTCCCTTCATTTTATTGCAGCATTGAGGACACGGAAAACACATATTTGAACTTTATTATAATTTCAAGTAAAATCTCAAACAATTTTTGATTCAGTATTGTCTATTTTGACCATGTAATAGTGACATCATAATGTTGGGCACTAAAGTCTGTATACAGAGAATTCACCAGTTGTATTATACTGAGATTAAGGGGTATTTTGAGGCCCGGGATGTGTTGTCTGTTAGACATTTCTTGCCCAAAATCTGATCCTGATTCTGAAAGCTGAGGTAGAACATCCAGAGCTCCAGCAGTTCGAGGTTTTCCGACATACAATTAGTCTAGTATTGTTAATTTACAATAAATACAGATAATACAATATGTACTAAATATCTTCCAAACTGCAAACTGTCAGGTGTGTGCTTGTGTGTTTGCATGGAATGATGGGTAGAAAACAAACATGCACAGATCCACAGAGTGAGGCTGTGGCCACAAGTGGAGGGGGAACAGAGAGGCAGTAAATTCCCTGGTGATCCCTGTTCATTTCCCCTCTGCGCTACACTTCAAATATCATGATGTCACACAGCGACTCTGCCTTGACTAATGCATTCAGGCAGCACTGAGCCTGATCTGTCTTTATACACATGTACAGAATGTGTGTGTGCACGCATGTTTGTTGTTCTGGAATTATTCTAAAGAGCACGTAGTTTAAAAATATGAACACAATTCTGTCAGTATTGTCTATTTGCCTGTCTCCACTCATTTGTATAAAGAAAACTGTTTATATATATTTTTTCATTTGAAACTATGATTCTATATATTCTTTTATGTGGAGTAATTTTGAAGCATAGTGACACGTTTCCACACTTGTTTTGTGTTTTACTGTGTTCATGACTCGAGAACTGGTGAAAAAAAAAGTTACTAGGATAATCTTTCTAAGTTACTTATTTTTTTTCCATTTGTGAAAACATGTGATTTTTGTGTGTGAAACAGTGTGAAAAAATTTTTAAAAAAAATTTAAAAAAAAAAAAAAAATATATATATATATATATATATATATATATATATATATATATATATATATATATATATATATATATATATATTGTGAAACCCAGTGAAGAAAACGTTTTGGCAGGAGACACAATTATATCTCATACATTTTTTTGCAATAGTCATTTTGACCACAAGAGGCTGAAGTGCACCACTACCTCATTTCTAAATATGTCTTTCCTTTGGTGAGGAATGTGTTATAATTGACACTAATTTGCCGTTAGTGTCATGGGTTGAATATTTTGTGTTATCAGCAAGTCAGATCAAGTAGTTACATTTAATGGCCAGGGGGTTGTTCAAGAAGACTGATATCCAGTGTACAACATTTGCCCCAATTTCCCCAAATAGTCGATGCTAAAGGTCCAACAACTCAAATTAACTTTATTTTTGTTTATTATTTTTTACTGTATTATTTGGTTACTGTGTTATTTATTTTCTGAAAGACACCCTCTGCTTTTAAACAAAAGCCAACAAAGGCATTTTTCTGGCAACAAAATACAGTAAAACCTCTAGTTAAAAATGGTCATGTTATTTTATACAGCCATTTTGTTGTGAAATAAATGAATGCGAATGAAGTGTGAAACTCAGATTTTTCCTCAGACTTTAATTTTACCATCATAATCCATAATAGTCCCATTCTTACTTGACAGGATTTTCTTTACAGAGGTCAAATAGAATTAGTCAAAATTAAAGGACCCACCTAATTAATAGATTACATAATGAACAGGCATATCGATAGGTGTTTAATAAATACAAATTAGAAAAAATGGCAAAGGCAATTTGAAAGATTATGCTGACTACCATCCCACCCACAATTTAAGCCCAGGGGTCTTCAGTCACAAAGGAGCCGTGCCTGATGATCTTCAGCTGCTCTGCCTGTGGGGGATCAAAAGCTTAAAAAGACCACTACGTCCTGTGAGACCTACCTGTGAGAAAGGCCTATATACTATACTCAACTAAGGCTCAGGCATATAAAAAAAATCAGTTAGACCTAAAGCGGATATTGGTGTCCGTTTTGCACAGCTCTAACCATCCACTTTTATATATTTACATGCTGCATGTTTTGCTCCTTCCTCCCCTCACGTGGTAAATGTTAATTTTTTTTGGGTAGGGGGTTTTGTCGTCTATTGCACATTATAGCCCATTGGGGATGGGCTCAGAAAAGGTGCTTTTAAAAGGAGCTATATTTATTAATTGTTGCAATCCATGATGACTGCCAGTACAGGTCACAAACTATGACATGCCCCTTAGAATCAGGATTCCCATAAATGTTCTGATAAATAAAATTATACAGCCATATACACATAGCAGTCCTGCTTAGTGATTTGCAACTTTTCCCGCAATGGTCTAATGTACCTAGAGTTATTATATTTTTATTACTCAGAAAGGATTTTATCAATGTCCACACATGTATGATAATACAGATGTTTGTGTGTGTGTGTTTGCTGTAGGGGCTGTGACTGCAGTGTCCGAGTTGTCCAAGCATATCCAGAACAATACCGAGCGCCATGAGAATGACCTGCAGCTTTGTCGGGTGCAGAAACTGCTGAAAGGGCAAAAGACAAAGGTGTTGGCTGCAGGTTAGAGCCTCTGATCACATATTCCTTTCATCCCCTCCAAGAACCACCTCCATCTCCTCTCTACCTCTCTCTGCATCTACATTATGTCCCTTGGGGCACATTGGGGTGAAGGGGGAATGGATGGAATGGAAGTATGGATAAACTGAAGGGAAATTAGTTTAGAATGGAGATTCTGAAAGCACATGCCTGGGTTGCTTTTAATCAATGGAATTCATTGGACTTTCTGCAGGAAACTGAAGTTTGTTTGTTTTTTTTATAGAGCATTACTGCTAACTGTTGGACAGTGAATGTGCTTTTCTCCTTCATCCTTCCTTCCCTCTCACTCAATTATTTCCACTCTTCTATTGTGGTTCCATCCCTTCTTGTGGAGCAGTGGCCCTTTTCTTCCTGCCACTCCCCCTCCTGTTGTTTGTCTGGCCTCCTCGTTGCTCCGCTCACCCTGCCAATCTCCCCCAGGACCAATTAGAGGCCAGCCTCATCTTGCCAACCAGCAGATAAAAAGGAAGCCAAAGTGTGTTTTTGTGTATGTCTGTGTGTGTTTGCTGGATATGTGTGAATGCATGTTTGTATGAAGCCATGAGTGTGTGTTTTTTTGCTTGGATATGCAGGATTGTTTTATGTGTGTGTTTACGGATGTGTTGGTGTAGGCTGGGAGAGCGAGCGCTGAATAGCAGCTCATCTCTCTTATGCCGATGTGGGAAGTTTCAAAAGCTTCCTCTCATCCAAGTTCTCAGACCCTTGCAACTCTGCTGGCTTCCTTTCCAACCAATAAAGCTCCAGTCCCACCAGGCAGACTTCAGAGCAGCAGCAGCACCACCATGCCCGCAACCCCACGCCGACCCATTCTCCTTCTCCCCACCAACAGCAGCTCTGATGTGGGTAAAATAAAAGCTCTGCCTTTTACAGATGAGAAGCGTCGGAGCCCCTCAAACATATTAAGTAGCTCTGTAGGTGATGAGGGGGGCGATTGTGAGACACAAAGCCTGAATCAATGGGACATCGATACAGCAGACACTCAGCCTGTTTCCCTGGGAGGCTGCAGATTTATGTCTGCCTGCTTGTTCCTTCAATTTAAGACAAAGATGTCTCACATTTTCTATCTTGTTTCACACTGATTTTTTTTTCCACTTAATGTATCCCTTTGACTTCCTGACTGTTGATAATTTTGTTATGTTTCTGTAATTTGTATGTATTTGTTTTGTTTGTAATGTGGTCTATCACACAACCTCATTATCTTAAACATTGTTAGTTTAAAAAAGGCTACCAAAAAAAAACAGTAATGAAACGTTTCCACTTTTTCCTTTGAAGATGATCCTCCTACACAGATCTATCAGATGGTTCTTCTCCTTTTCTCCTGAAACATTTAATAATCCACAGAAAATTAACGGACAGTAAATTCTACCAATGAATAATCTCTTATGTCATTCATCAAAAAATGCTTGCAAGATTTGTTGCTTTTCTCTGCTTTAATATTGTAAACTGAATATCTTCGGGTTTCAGACTGTTGACTAGACAAAACATACATTTTCAATGATATTTTTTAACAATGTTATGACATTTCATACACAAAAAAATTATCAGACAAGCAGATCTAAGAGTGTGTGTCTCTCCCTCTCAGACTCTAGATATACATATCTAGATGGACAGTCCGTAATCCAACTGTAATTTGTAACAATATATGCTGTGATTACAGCTATGATTTAATATGGTTTCACTTCTGATTTAATACTATTGCTTGCGCATGAATTATGGATTGTTTTTAGTACCTTAATTAAAAAGGAAACATTAATATTTCCTGAACTTCTACCTGTGGATTATCTTAATTTTAGGGCTTAATGTACTCCGGCGTGGTGCCAGATTTACGGCATATGACTATTTTAGAAAGAAAAAATAAAAGTCCACATGGGATTTGTTTTTGATGTGGTTTAACCAATCATCTTCAGCGAAGCAAAGGGTAGTTCCACCTACCAATGGTATGAGTCATGAATAAGATTCCAGTCGCAAAACTTCGGTCCTTGCACTCGTAGTACGTTACCGGAAAAGACTGCTATAGCTGCCACTGCCCTTTCAATAACCGACCATGTTTGCAATCATAAAATATGTGTGTGCACTTCATAAGTTTCTAATTGTCAACCTGTCACTTTAAAGTTACTACAGTATTGTTTACAGTTTCACATGCATACTGCAATGCACAAACTTCTATAGAGAAAAGTAGAAATATTAACTATGTTACCAGAATAACAGGGAAAGGAACATTCAACATCTGTAGCAATGAACCAAGGGGATCCATAAATTACCCACTCTGTCATATAAAGTCTGATCTAATAGACGATATGTATCCGATCCACTTTTCCCAAAATCTATAATATTTGTCCCATTCCAAGTAAGTCAACTTTTACTTGTCACCAGAACAAGAGTAGGTCAACTTTTGGAGTAAGTCCGAGTAAGTCAACTTTTCCATTGCACTACTTTGACCCAGTCCTCAACCTTAGGTACCTCCGTCTTCAGCCATTTTTTGGTTATAGCTTTCTTGCTTCCAACTGACATTATCCTAAACATATATCTGTCTCATGTTCAATTTCCCCAAGTATAAGACCTCAAATGTGAGTGAGTTTAGTCCCAATTATCCCAATTATTTTCTCCATACATTTCTTTAGCTTCTGCAATAAAAGCTTAAAGAGGCCCAGAATAGAGCCCCAGAATACATGGAAGTGATCAGGCTTATTTGCTCCACATAATCTCCAACACCTTGTTTCTTGATATTTTTTCTGCGCTGGTGTTCTTGAGATGTTTTTCTTTCCATATTCTCTCCAAGATAAGGAGCAAGTTGTTTTCCACTGTTGCTCATTAATCTCTTCCCATTCCTCCACTGATAATACAATATTTGCCTCTTTCTCCCCTCTTTTCTTTTATATATCTATTCTGATTTTGTCTACTATGGCAGGTCTCAGTCAACATGGGTGGGCCCAAGTAGAGCTTATATATGGGAGCACTACACACACACACACACACACACACACACACACACCAAGTTACTTGGAAGGCTTTTTGACATACATTTTTTTCAGAGTCAAGAAAAAGAGTGAGAGTCAAATTGAATCTTTGGTTGTTTCTTGATAGAAGCTATTATCTGACTGTTGAGTTGGTCTTCTTGGCACCCCATACAACTGACAGATTCATAGATAATGAAAATAAAAATGTATTTCTTTACACTCCTGACTTAACCATTTAGCTTTTAACATCAATGGCTTAAATACTCAAAAAAGGCTGTTGACTCCCAAAAGTCAGCAATGCCAAACCGGACTTGTACTCATTCAGCCGCAGAGGCTGCCCTCTGCATCTGTTATTTCTTTGGCCTCAGACACATCAGGAGGAACAAGACCCTTTGTAGATCAAACTTTATTTCCTGCCCCACCTTCCTCAGCCCCCCACCTTCTCCAGCCCAAAAGACTTTGTAGTAGAGCAGAGGTGCTCTTTGACAAGAGAATGTGAAAGGCCTGGACATGGAAAGGAGTGCTTGGCACTTCCTGCTCTTTGAACCTGCTGCTACCTCAAAGCACCGTGGATGGCCAGATAAAGGCAGGGGGTCTGAAGAGAACCTGGTCCACAAAGAGACTCCTCCTCACACAGAGCACATTCAACCTCTCTGACTCTGTCAACTTTGTCTATCAGGGGGTCTGATAAGGGGATATCTGATTAAACTTTAAAGGTTAGGGAAGCCACAGTTTGTTCTCTAAAGTAGCGCTAGATTTTGTTTTACAAATATATAGTTAAATTTAGAGTGGCACTCTGTAGAGTGCATACTCCGTCAAGGCCCAACAGTTTCCTTTAATTCAATCAAGCCTAATCCAATATAAAACTGAAAGTCGTGACAACAAAGCAATGCAGATGGACTGTTGTGGAAGAATAAGAGCTTTTTATTAGGATCTGCATCCCATTGGACTTACTCATCGATGCCAACTAAATATGCTTGATTTTTTATTTCATCAAGAAAAACTACATTAATATAAGGCAGTGGGAGTGTTGTAGAGGCTGTATTTTCAAGAGTCAACTGGCTGTCAGAGTCTTGCCTGACACTTAATGTGAGTAAAACATCTTGAACAAATGGAAGCCAATCAGATATCTTTTTACAGGGTGAAAGGATTCAGACTGTTTCACATTTTAGATACCAGGTAATTTTTATTGAATCCCAGCTGTCCTTTAAGAATCATGTGAGGCTACTGAACTATGTGTACTACTGTCAAATTTAATCTAAGGAACTTCTGGTTTATTTGAAACCAGCTCTACCCCTAAATGCAGCAGAACTGTCTATAAACTTAGTAATCTTTTCACACATGTCACATTCAGATGTCCTTTTCCTGCAGTTATGAGGCCAGAAAATTTATTTGCAAACAGAGAATAGGCCTGTTACAGGCCTTGCCACAGTCACCACAAGGATAAAAGCCCCTGGTTTGTCAGTAAATTGTGAAAGAGCTAAGGGTGCAAGAGATCTGATGCATGATGACATTTGCCACTACAGTTGTATTCTATTTGAAATTTCCTGAACTGAGATGCAGCCTGACTGAGTGGTTATTGTAACAACACATAAAAATTACTACTTACAAAGTATTACTTCTTGCTTGGTCTATGAAGGGTTGTAAAAGGCTTGAACAGGGTTTTATTTATATAATATTTAATAGAACGATCACAACAACTGCTCCAATCTCCACACCACACCAGAGAGTCACAGGGTGTCTCTTGACTGTTTTTCCATTTGAGACCCATGGCATTTTAAAAGCAATTTGACCCCTGCCTAGCCCCACCACTTAATCTCAGTGGGCTTGTCTGTAGCTGAAAATGTCCTCTCTGAGCCCCAAAGGCACAGCTCCGGCCACTCAGCCTAGCTGCAATCACAGGCTACGGGCTGGGGCAATTACAAAAACACCCTGGACTCAGGATGAATTTTCATCTTATCTATCCAAATGTCAGCCTCATGCTTATTAGCTATCATCATGCTGCTGCCAATCATGGTGAAAGAAATGAGAGCTTTCCTCAGCAGCCACACCCCGACATGTCTACCTCCCACTGAGTCCGTCTTAAATTTTTCTCTCGTCTTCTTTGCTCCCTTCAAACTGCCTTCATTTATCTTTTCAATTCAGCATGGCTTACTTAGTCTCATTATTTTTGTTCTTTGCAGTTCTGCAATTTGATGCTGAGGAGAATGATTATTACAACTTTTACTATGGCATAGTGTTGCGGGTTGAACCTGCACTCTTGGTCAATCCTAACACGTTATCTAGGTTTACGGTTCAGTGGCATTTTATCAAATACATATTCAGTATTAAATCCAAATCCCATTTGAATTTATTGTTGATTTTCAATCTTGTTCACTTTTTAATGTTTGCAAGTATCTTAAGTTTAAAACGACTAAAACCCAAGTTAAAGGAACTTGGGGCAGGATTTGTGAAAAAATAAACATGCATTTTAAGTTTTGTAATGCTAATGGGTGATGAAGCGTTCAAAACCAAAAAGAATGAGCCCACCCACGTATCTCTCCATTGCCTTGAACAGGCTGTGTGCTGCATAATGTACTGCAATTGGGGCCCAAATTTCCCGCGCAGTCTTGCTGGCGTGACGTCAGATGACGCTGAATGCGCGTCCTTGGATACGGGAAGAAGACAAGTGCGGTGGACCCGAACTAGTGTTTGGGTAGTAATGGATTCTGCTACAGCTAGCAAACGACCTACCACCGCACAAAGTCCAGTAAGAAGTCATACTAAGAAGAAAACAAAGGTTTTATCAGCGGCATGTCGTGAGTTGAAACAAAATTACGACCAAAGCCAGGCTGGCACCCGAATAAACATCGGATACGCGTTCGACTTGTGGAGGCAGCTTCAACTTGAATTGGGACTGAAAACAGATGCTGACATGGCTCATTTCCTAGTAACCAGGTAAGAAAACATTACAGGTCATGTTTAGAGCTTGATTTGAAAATCATATGAGATCACCGAGGACTCGGAGTGACCTAACATGCAAAGTAGCGTTAGCTGCAAACATGTAACTTAGTCCACCGCTGTGTAACACTGAATAGTTACAGACTGCGCATTTTCCACGGTCCTTTAGTCTGAAACCGAATAGTTAGAAATATGTCCCTTTTATATATGGGACCGAAAGCCCAACCTGTTATCCGGGAGGTGACGTTAGCAGCTGGATGTAGCCATAGGCTAACAGTTTGTTTGTGTCTGTGTAGTAACATTAGCCGCTTACACACAACAATCCCGTATCAGACTTGATCAACCGGAACGGTAAATCATCGCACTTGTGTGTCGCTACACACAGCGAGCCGGCTTCCCTGCTGCTTCGTGTGTAGGGGATAAGGCATCAGCTGCACTGCTGTGAAGAGTTCATGCACTCCCGCGCCAGCTTGGCTGATGGCTGCAGTTACCCTAACGGCAGCAACGGCCGTTGTGTCACTATTGAGTCTTATTTCTTGATCCTGCCCCAAGTTCCTTTAAGATAATCATCTCTTTTCAGCTGAGAAGGCAGAAAGAGTGTCAGCCTAATTAATTCTGACAACTTGTGGCTAAAACCTGACAATGAGCTGAGCAGCATTATGCATGAAATGTTGAATAATTGATTGTAATAACAGGTGTGGTGTTCTGATTTTTGGAACTACCTCTTTTTTGTTTAACAAATCAGGACCTCAAGTAAAGAGAAGAGTTACCACTCTGTTGGTCTTCTTGAGTGCAGAAAATACTTTGACCAGAAAGCAGGTAGAAGTTTCATTGCAGACGTTACAGGATTAATGTCCATCACCAACAGCTCATATAATTGCTGCCTTAATGTAATTTGAGTGCTCTGTCTATATAAGATGCATTTAACCACATTTAAACACGTAACTGAGGAAACCGACTACCTCAAAATTACCAAGTAAGGTAAATTGTTTAAAGTAAAAGTGCTGTATCGTAGGCAACTGGATGGTCTCTTGAAGACGTTTCACCTCTACAACCTACATTTTTTTAAGTAAAGTCAAATTTTACAATCTACAGTGTGAAAGCAGGCATATGTCACTAGCAACTGCGTCCACACCCTCTTTTGGGTGAAACAGGTGCTGTGTAAGTGCCACCACCAAATTAAAAAAACTAGCACCATGCCTCAAAGCTGCTATGTTGGATTTTACATGTTGGACCATTAAAAAAACCCACAGCTTGCAATTTTCTTTACTTCCTCAATGAACAAAGGACAATAAAAGTAAATACCTGTGGCTTGAGGCCATCTACAGACTAAAAGGGTTAACTCTGGGAATTGGCAACACAATACATGTATGTCTGCAGCGGAAACTATCACAGTTTAGTTAATGATGTTGCTGAGTAAATGTTATGGGTAAGAAAATCAAAAAGGAGTCTTTGTGATGCTGTAATTAAAGTTTTTACTATAAAAAAAAAAAGGCCCCACCATAAAACACCCGCTTTTAGAATGGGATTTGGTTTAACAGTCTGTCCATACAAAAGACTACTGGGGGCAGAGGGTATTTAAATGTTAATAATTCAAATAATAATAATGAACCATGTAAACAGCCTAAAGTAGGATCTCAAATCAACCTTTTCTTTTACTCTTGGCTTGTAGTAAATGGTCACTTGATAAGCACAAATGGCTATTAAAATAGAGACAGTGGTTTTGCCTGCCACAGTGATGTAATCAGTTTACAGTAATGTCACATTGGACAGATGACCAAAAGAGCAAAAAACTATATAAAGTGAAATAAAAACAATACATATTCTTTCCTGACCAAGATGTATTCAGTCCTTACTAAACAAACTACCCAAACAGATTTGCTAAGTATTTGGAGAGATTCCGTTTCTATAATCAGATTTGGCACTGGATTCAGATTGGATGAAATGGTATGGAACCACATCCTTAGTCAGGTGTGCCAGACACTAACCAATAGACACAAACAACAGTATCAATGTCTGTGCTAGATGTGACATCTGTCCCAGGTGTCTCAGTGTATGCTGGGAAAGCCATCAGCTTCCCTTCAACCCAGATAAGCAGCTAAAGATAACATTTGTTTTTGTTACTGTCTGTTCTTCCCTCCACTCACAGGGAGGTGGTATATCCGAGAGGGCTGGCTGAAGATGGTTCCCCCAAAAGGAGCGGATGCTAAGCCCAAGATGTTCTTCCTGTTCTCTGACATGCTGCTGCAGGCCAAGCGCTGCAGCCCATTGCATCCCACCAATGGAACCAAGTTTGCCGGCCAGCATGCCTACCCCCTGCAGGACTGTACTGTGGAGAAGGTGTTTGGCCACACCAGGAGCCAGGGAGGCCTGCTCAGTGTGAGTGTCAGCCAGCTAGGCTCATAACCTGAGTATTGAAGGTTGTTCATGTGACAAGTTTCTCTCCAAAGAATTCAGAGAATTTCTGTTCAGCTCAATCAGAGTGGAATGCAGACATTTGTACCCCTTTCACACTGTTCCAAAGAGCTACTAACACACACTAACATCCGGCTTTTGTGAGCTATGTGAATGTGTGCAATCAGGATTTACTCCAGGGTCAATTGAAAAAAGTAAACACAGGTGAACACGCTAATATGTTTTCCTTTTGCCACGATGTGTGTTGAAGTTAAGGCTACTGGCTTGTAAATATCTTTCCATTCGTTTCTGTCATGCAGCACTTTAATATCATTCAGTCTGTGCTGAGTTTGAAAGTGAGCTTGAAGTTAAAGATGTTTAAAAAGTAACCGTTATCATTGGCTTCCCTGTGGTCGACTCTGAGCCTAGTCAGCTACCAATTTTGGTTAAGTATTATGATAAGAGATAAAATTACGTTAAATACAAGACAAATAGCTCTTTGAATCCCTTGCCCCCTACCACATAGATTGGCATCATATCAATCTCAATCATCTGGCACACCAACTGGGTGATGGCCTCTGAACTAGGGCTGAATGATTTTGGGAAAAAAAATTCTAATTGCAATTTTTCTGACTATTGCAATTCGATGTGCAATTTTTTAATTTTTAATTTTTCCCAGTATCTTCTGTTAAATATTCACTGTATTATAGATTTAAAACATGTCATGGAGCATTACCACATTGATATACCATCAAAATATTAACTCTTCTATATTCTAATGAAAGGACGAGAACCTATGAATATGAATTGCTACCAACAAGTGTCTATTATTATTTTTTTTCTAACAATCACATAACAATCATATAACAATCAAACACACAATTATCACAAAAGTTGTGACTTATGATATTTATACAAATAAAGTAATAATACTACAAATAACAAAGAAATTCCAATAAGAGCGTGCTTTATTTTATACCTTAGACTGCTAGCTAGCAAAGCCATTAGCTCTGTGTGTGTGTGTGTGTGTGTGTGTAGTGCTCCCATATATAAGCTCTACTTGGGCCCACCCATGTTGACTGAGACCTGCCAAAGTAGACAAAATCAGAATAGATATATAAAAGAAAAGTGGGAGAAAGAGGCAAATATTGTATTATCAGTGGAGGAATGGGAAGAAATTAATGAGCAACAGGGGAAAACAACTTGCTCCTTATCTTGGAGAGAATATGGAAAGAAAAACATCTCAAGAACACCAGCGCAGAAAAAATATCAAGAAACAAGGTGTTAGAGATTATGTGGAGCAAATAAGCCCAACCACTTCCATGTATTCTGCGCAAATGAATTTAAATAAACTTAAATACCAACATACGTAACAATAAAAAAAATATCTGTGCTTAACCAATAACCTGTAAGCCGTTGACATCCCTAGTACAACTAGACTGTAAAAGAAAGCAATCATGTTCTGTGTAAAGATTTGTTCCAAAGCTGAATCCTTATAGTTTATGTCCTGGAAGTTGCATGAAAAAAAAACAGTTAGGGATACTCCAATTCATCGGTATTGGCAGATATTCACCTCGTTGGCTGACATTGGCCTGTCAGCAAATTAGGTGACATTCACCGATGTATGTGGCCGATGTTGAACTGTTTTGTCTCCTCAAATCTGCAGACCACATTACTTTCCTGCCATGCAATGTGTCGCGTGCATGTATAGTTTGAAGGTAAAAGAAAACGTTAGCGGCGTGGGAATATCTAATCCCATATTCTGCATCGTGACCTCACTGGATCCCAGGTATATGGACCATGATGAGGATGGTACAAGCAGCACTTTACATGCAACAGATGCATAGGCCTGCTGCTGAGCTGGAGCTTAGACGCACAGTAGAGAGAGAGCTGATCACCCACTGAGCAAGACGGCACAAAGGGACGGGGGCATGGTCCACTCTGCATGACATGTTTTAGGGGATTCTGGAGAATAAATGGATCAGAAAGGCCAAGTAGGAGAGCATCACAGCAACTTGATTGTTTCTTCTATATTTTATTGCTTATCTAATCGCTATTAATTTTTTACATTTAATTGCAATAATGTATGTTTCACAAAAATAATGTTTTTGTTGGGCTAAGTATAGAAAACTCTCCTCTTTGAGCAGGTAGAATGTAGATCAGGCTGAAAGGGCTCATTATTTTTTCAAAAAGAGTCTTCTTCATAGAAAAGAAGGTTATATTAAAGGTTGTTTGATTGTTTGATTATTGAATTTGTATGATTACATTTTTCTCATTCACAGATGGTGTTGTGAAGGGCTGAATGACTTTAAAACAGTTCACTTATTCTTTTATAAAGATGATTTCTTTGTTTCCTTGACACAAAATGGAGAATACATAACGACATAAACAAATTTAAATTGAAAAGATCGCTATCTGTTATCGACCAAATTGACATTTTAAACATCAGTATTGGCCCAGAATTTCCAAATCAGTGCATCACTAAAAACAAGCAATAACCAACACACGGAGGCAACAATGAAAACACCTACACCACACTGAAGCTTCATTTTAGCATCAGCCGAACTTAGGGGGTCAGAGCTTTTTTTTTGCTACACGAGTGGATAGCCCCTATATATATGATATATATATATATATATATAGATAGATAGATATATAGATAATATATCCCCTACATATATATATATGTGTGTGTCTGTGTATATATGTATATATATATATATATATATATATGTATATATATATATATATATATATATATATATATGTACAGTATATGTCACACACACTGTATGTATATGTACTATATGTATTTGTGTGTGTGTGTGTGTGTGTGTGTGTGTGTGTGTGTGTGTGTGTGTGTGTGTGTGTGTGCGCGTGTGTGTGTGAAAATCTGATCTTGAACGTTAAAATGAAAATGCTGAGAGTGTTTGTTGGGCAGCAGGTGGGGGAGACATCTGTTCATTGATTTGCATATGCACATGAGTGAGTCCTGAGCAGAGGCATTATTTAATTTCTAGCTTTTGATGGATTTTGCTTTGATTTGTATAACTTATGGCCTTGATGGTTGTTGTCGAATCTGCCAAACATAGGTTTCCTGAATGTTTTCCAGCCTCATTGAATGAGAAATGTCATTTAGCTCTGCCTGTCAGAGAAGACCTTTGTTCCTCTGCCTCTTCTTCTTCCTAATCACTTCAAACCTTGTTGAAGTAGCCCAAAAGCTGAACTTTTAATGTGTCTCTCCTCAAAATCTGATCCGTCTCAGAGGTCTCAGTACAGCTGCTGGCTGACAAATTGTCTAAATGATGTAGATGCTGTCATAGGATTGGAATGAGTCGCGCGTCATTGAGTGAGTAACCAAAGCGTTTATGCAGCGGGTGTTTTGTGCCAATTCTGTGTGGTATCAATATTCATTTCAGCAGACATGTCTGTCCAACATGGTGGCATCATTTGATGCTTTTTGACATCAGGGTTGATTCACATAGGATTAATAGTATAAAGTGAGGTTAAAACTATTAGTGACATAACATACAACTATTAGTTCACTCACTACTGATTTGTCATTTATTCAGTCAGTTATTACACTGAGAAATGTAAAATGTTTAACGTTTTGTTATTTTTACATGTGATGTTTTTTTATGTTTTTTAATGAACCTTGAACCTCAAACCTTGAAGCTTTTTAGCTGTTGGTCAAAGTAAGAGTACTTTCAAATAGGGCTGCGCTAAATTATTATTTTGATTATCAATTAAGCTGTTGTCTCTTTTGACCAAATAATTGATGAAGTACTTGTTTCAGCTCTAATTTGAAAATGCTTTGGGATGTAGTTGAGATGGGCATTTGTGCACTAAATCATTCACTGGATTTCAAAAAAGAAAAGAAACTGATGAAATGGATAAAAACAATCCATTGTTGCAGCCATAAATTGGGTTTAAGAACATATTCCACTGAACACAGAGATCATCTGATAATATTAGTCTCATGTATCGAAATCAATAATTCCGGGACTCAAGCAGTATTAAGATATTTTCTACTAAACCTTCAGATTAATTTCTCATAAGAAGCAAAGTTCTCACATTTCAAATGCTGTCTAAACAGAGACAGCTGTATAAGAAATTACCCTGAATATAATTTGAGCTGCAACTAGCAATTATTTTTACTATCAATTTATCTCTCTATTATTTTTACAAATCATATTTGATTGTTTAATCATAAACATTTAAGCATGGAATGATAAAATTTAATGTCATGATTATCCTGGCCATAATAGTCGCATCACAATATTTTCTGATAATCATCAAAATATTTTAAAATGGCATGAAAACAAACTGGAATCACTTGACCTCAGTTAAGAAAAAAATATTTTTATTGCATTGCAGAAAGGACACGTATCGTTTTTTCTATTAATCTATTAATTTTTTTTAATGAAAAATAATCTTAAATAATGTATTCATAAAACACAAGGTTAAGGTTTTTTATGTAGGAGATCAAATGGGAAAGCTGAGCATTCAGCCATGGTGATGGTGAATTTTAGCGAGCTAGACAGCTTTTTCGAGGCACTCGTGAGGATATACCGATAAAGGAAATTCACAATGATCAATTTATCCTATCCTGACTGTTGTTATGGTGATCTGGGATTACATCTTACATCCTTCCTTCCGTTGTTGTATTACATCTTTTTCTCCACAGCTAAAGGTGATGGCTTCAAATGTTTTTACTTGTCAGACAGACTGTCCACAACCCAGAGATATGACTGCTGAATAATTTTTAATTTATCAACAATTTATTGTTATTTATTATTAAATAATTGATTGTAAAAACTGTTGATAGTTAAATTTCATTTGATTAGCTAGTTCATTAATTAAGTTATCTTTTAAGCCCTAAATAAATTAAAGGTATCTCCCAAATAGTATATGGCATGAAACAAAGACAAAGGTGAATTTAGGTGGACCTAGTCGTTTATAAGACTAGCATACCCAGGAAACTGTCAAAACCAGACCTATGTGACTTCATTTGTTGAAAGCAGTGTGAATTAAAGGCATCCTTCGAGGGACTAATGAAAAGGCTGCTGATGGAGAGATTTGTCTGAGGAGTATTATTTTGTGTGTGTGTGTGTGTTTGTTTTTTTGTTAAGAGCTGGGGTGTGTAGTGATGGCTGCCTGCTGTAACAGAATCTCTCAGTTGCTCAATCAGATTAGGCTGTAGATCCATCTCTTCCGGCCCTCCAGTAAATACATCTTCCTCAAGCCTGTCGCCGCTCTCCGCCAGCCCGCTCCACGTTATCTAATGGCAGAAATGGCATTTCATTAGCCTCTTATCCCACCGAGGCCCAAATGCATACTCAATAGCATTACACGTAATTTCTCATAAGGACACATTATTGATCCCGGGCCCCTACCTGAGCTCAAGGAAAAGGGCTGTCAGCACTCCAGGGCCCTCCTCGTCCAGGGCAATGAAGAATTAAAGCCAAATTAAATTTGACAGCTATAAATGCCATGGCAATCTATATGCAAAGTTTGAAAAAAAAACTTTTATTAATAGTTCCGGTGTCCCCTCCCCCACCCTCCCTGGTCACACAGGTTAGTCACAAGAGAGCTGGCTTTTATTTTTTACATTTTTTTTTGTGGCTCGCCCCACATTCTCTTCAACTTCTGTCTTTTCCTCTCCCTCCATCTTTCTCAAGCGTCCTTATTCTCTACACTCTTTCTCTCTGCCATCTTCCTCCTGCTAATATCCCCTTGCTACTTGAATATTTTCCCACATCCCTGACAGATTCTCTTTGATGTATAAATAATCAAGCTAAATTATGTGCAGCGACGAGGCTCCATGCTCTGCCGTTCTTATTATACAAAGTAATTTCTACCTAAGAGGGTCAGATTTCCTGACAAATCCCTAATTACCGCATTGCAATAGAAGTGGAATCTATTTGTGCATAAATCAACCGCCGTCCCCCAAGTGGTGAGTGCCTAATATCATGCAGCACTCAATTCGTCCCCACTCACTGAACTCTATAATTAGATAATACTTTTGATGATGGTACATTTGAAATCTTAATCTATTTAATGTATAATGACAGGCACTCCCTCTCCCCTGTGTAAAAACATCATTATGTTTGATGAGCTTTATGCTCCTTTGTACCAGCGTAAATTTCTGTCCAAATACACACAGAAATGATCGATATATCACTTCTCAACAAACTAGTTTCCTGTGCAGAGCCTGCAGCTGCAGGTAAATGTGAAAGGTCATTTAATATGGTGAAGGCCTAATTTTGATCCTCTGTAATAGCTTTCTCTGTGTAATTATGCTGCTCTAAAAGCCCTTTTTGTTTGGGCTCGGACATCTCCCTTTGGTTTGTTTGACAAGTACAATCTGAGGCTGATTTTAGCAATGTGGATGAGAGAGTTGATAATTACTGTTGACTCAAAGGGAGATGACCCTGCCACTCTGTGGAGTCCATAATAGATCAGAGACTAGATCTCTATTTAGCTTCCTACAGAACAGAATACAGTTTTGCTGTAAATGTGACCTGATTGCTACAGATCCAGTTACTCTGCTCAACTTTTCTGTTTGCTTTACTGTCAGATTTCAGTCAGACTGTTAAGGGTGATGAATGCCTGTGAGGAGCAGCGGCAGCAGGTTTTGTTGTATGATGAGCTGACAGAGAAGAGGTTTTTGCTTGATTTGGCCTGCCCTCTACTGTTTTTGTAATGCTACTGCAGTTCCAGCCCTGCCGTAGACAGGTGCCTGATGACTTAAAGATGGTGAGGCCACTAAAACAAAACCAAAAGCTGAAAAATCTACAGCTTTTAGGCTTCCTGTGCCTCTTGGAAAATCTGTTTCCAACTATCAAAAGAGGCACAAGCGCCACAACTTTTTCCTCCAGTTTAATTGCAATACTTTGCAGTTGAAAAATCTTTGTCTTTGTGAAATTACTAAATGTTTCTGAAGAATAGACATAACTTTCTCCACGCATTTTGGAAATATTTGTTACTTCCTTCTTTGAACTGTGTATTTATAAATAAAGCTGAAAGTGCTGACTAGTTTTTAAAAACATTGCAGAGTGGAAAATCCATGTGCAGATCTAGAAAACTGCCTTGCCTAATCTCAAGTGCGATTGTGAATGGTGCCATTTTGCAGGCGGCTCTTCTCTTCGTTGTCAGAGTTGCCATCACGAATAAACTCAACCTGTGGCAAACACTAAATACTTTTTTTAGTGCTCCCCTGATAATGACTGTTGAAGGCTGTCGCAACTGTGCAAAGTTCAGATCCGACTAATAAAGGCTTGAGTAAAACTGATGTTTTAATAATGTGGTGTAATGTGTTAGCATAGACTTGCAGAATTGTTATTGTTTTAAGATTCTTCTGTTAGAAGAAAACAGAGATCAACTTGAGTCAATTTTATTTATTAATTTAGGCCAAATTCACAATCACATTGCCTCAGTGGCCTTTACAATCTGTATAGTGAACGGGGGGGGGGTTAAAATGCACTAGAATACAGGAAATGGCATCTACTTAATTGAAAATGTTCTGGGGGAGGACCCCCAGAACATCTAGGGTTTTATTTCCTTCATACATCCATGTCTCTGTGTGTTCTTCAAAGTCCAACGTTGAATCTACACAGTTCTCGTGGATGCTGATCCTAACTACAAACTAACTTGAGTAGTCTGTTTAGTTAAGGCTATATAATGTGCCATTTGTATAACATATAAACATGTCTAAAGTGCCCTTGAGAACACGCGGAACTAGTGTGCCCTCTTCAGTGGTGAGAACGCGCTGTATGTGCCCTTTTTTTTCTTTTCGCCCCTGCCCTTCAAAAAGTCTGTGCACGCCACTGGGTACCTCGCACCCATCTTGACACCTCATACACTGTACACAGCCATACTGCAACCAAATATCCTAAGAACTGTCCTGCACCCCCTCTTTCTCCAGTTAACCTTCCCCAAAGCCAAACTGCTGCTCTTGTCCAGCAACCAGGAGGATCTCAATGACTGGTACCAAAGCCTGAGCTCAGCTATCAGGTATGTACCTTCTACACACACACACACACACGCACGCACGCACGCACACACACAGACACACACACATAAGTACATGGCTCTTTATCCGTGCTTGTGAGCACCTTCATTACCCAACCAGTACCCTAGACAGAACCTTACTACCAATGCTTAGGGCTAACAGCCATTTGAAAGTCTGTCCAAAACAGGGGTCTCAAACTCAAATTAGCTTGAGGCCACTACTGGTATTGTCATCTCGAAGGAGGGCCACTTCAGCGTTCAACTACTTCAAGGAAGCACAATATTTCTGAACATTAAATTTATATTTCCATCATTAACATAATAATACAAAAATGCAAACAGAAGTTTGTATACATTTTTATATGATTAGTTTTTAACTGCTAGTGCATATCTTGTTTTCCTACTCTTAAATAACTTATTGAAACCTTGCACTGAATGAACAAATGAAATACATTTGAAATACAAAACTACTTGCCAGACACCTGGCAGCAGAGATGGATACTTGAGTTTGCGACTTGGACTCGAGCCACACTTAAGTTGCACACTGAGTGACTTGAGACTTGACTGGGACTCAATTTGGGACTCAACAATCTTTATTTTTTATTTTTGGCGCATCAACATTAAGAAATATCTGACAAGCTGAACGTCGTTCCCTCATGCGTAACCTTACGCATCTGGACTTGCACTATATTTCAGATACTTTGGCAGCAATAGTGTTTTGCATTTAGCTACTGTAGCTGTGTATTTATATTGCAAAGCAAAATACATTACCTTATTCATTTTTAAGGAAAGCTTTCATTGTGTGTGTTTTTTTCCTATTGCATTGCAATAGTCTGTTTAAAGTGATCATATACCAAACAACTAATCAGTGATGATAATACTCTATGCTAACAGATAAAGGAGTGATGATATTACAGTACATGCTTTGAATTCCTTAGATATAACTATGCAGTGTTCTAAGCAGATCGGATGGCATGCAGTGGATGATAGAACGCTCATTACAACCATAAGAGACTTGACTTGGACTTCTGACCAAAGACTTGAGACTTGACTTGGACTTGTAATAAATGACTTGTGAGCATCTCTGCCTGGCAGCACCACTTAAATTACAAACTGCTAGAGGTGTCTACTCTGTGCAGCAGCAGGACAGCAGGTCAACACGGAGTAACAGGATACTGATTCTTGAGACTTCGGCAAAAACATGTCCCACAAATAAAAATGCTAATTCCATTGAAAATTACAGATCATCTGTTGGTCTTAACATCGTTACATATTTGTGTTTATAATTGTATAATTTGTATGATTATGTCAGCCCAGCACCCACAAAACCAGTTGTCCCAAAACAAGAGAATAACATTTCAGTTTGATAAAAACTGTGTAAAAAATCACGTAAAATGTATAATACATATTCCAGATGAAAGAGTAAAATGTAAAACACCTTTAGCAGTGAACTTCCAACAATATTTATTCTTATTTTGTGGTAAGTCAAAATGTGTCTCTAGTCATTGTCAGATATTTATGAAAAAGCAATACAATCAGACACCCATGTAGTCAGCTATATTCCCGAGGACCTCCTTTCCTCGTTGTTTGCTATAAGTTTTTTATTTGCTCTATAATTTTTTACATATTTATTGATGTGTCTACTGTCACAACCATGACATGTCAGCACTGTCTCTTTTGTAAGGAAAGGACTATCTTAAATTATTACATAAATGTATGCATTTAAAAAAGAAGCCAGAGGAAGCAAGCAACAGACAGAAAACAAGATGGCTCCTGTATACAACTCATGAGTTTCTTCATTAAAAAAATGTGTTTTTGTCACCACTGTCAGATGTAAACTCTGTCAGATTTGTTGCCTGACTGTGGTGACACTTAGTTTGACGGTGTTCACAAAAACATCCAAATCATCCCTAAATGGAGCCTTGAGTATAATTTAGGGTTACAATAAACAGTAATATGGCTTTTAATGTTTAACTTTAACCTCTTTATTTATAATATACATGATTTCTCCTTTATTTCCTGCACAAACAGGCCTATGTATCCTATAGTTGCACCATTTCACAACCACTTTATAAAATTTCACCAAACGTTTACCAAATTAAACATAATTAGCTTCATAGTCACTACTTGAATGGTAATTCCATTAAATTTTGACCTTTCATTTGTTACTTGAGGCAGTTATGGTGAGACAGCAGCTATCTGTAGAAGGATGATGTAAAAGAAGAAGAGAATACCAAAACATGCAAGATGCCCAAAATGTCAAAAGATCAAAGCTTTGAAAAATAAACTTCTGGGGATAATAAAAGACATAAACAAACTGAAAAGCATTGGCATAAAGAGCAAACTAGAAATAAAACTAAAACACATCAGCAGCAAACCCGTCAACATGTTAATGTTCCAACCCATCAGTACTCGGTAGGCAGTGCAACAATGTTACATGAATACTCAGTAGTCAATGCAACAATATTACATGAGTACTCGGTAGTCAATGTAACAATATTACATGAGTACTCGGTAGTCAATGCAACAATATTACTGGAGTACTCGGTAGTCAATGCAACAATATTACACGAGTACTCGGTAGTCAGTGCAACAATATTACATGAGTACTCGGTAGTCAGTGCAACAATATTACATGAGTACTCTGTAGTCAATGCAACAATATTACATGAGTACAATATTACATGAGTACTCGGTAGTCAGTGCAACAATATTACATGAGTACTCAGTAGTCAATGCAACAATATTACATGAGTACTCGGTAGTCAATGCAACAATATTACATGAGTACTCGATAGTCATTGCAACAATATTACATAAGTACTCGGTAGTCATTGCAACAATATTACATGAGTACTCGGTAGTCAATGCAACAATATTACATGAGTACTTGGTAGTCAATGCAACAATATTACATGAGTACTCAGTAGTCATGGGTCAAACCACGTCCATGCTCTTCCGCAACTCTCATTCAAAAATGTAATCGAAGTAAAATAAAGTAAATGAAAATACAAAATTCTTATTTTTAATGCTAAAAATAAGAATTTATGCTAATTGCACCAAAATATTGCATGATATAATATATATATATAATATTGCTAAGACTTCACTCTATCAACCTATAACTTTAGATTTCTTGATTTTTAAACTTTTTTCTTTTCAAAATTTAAACCTGTTTATCCAAATTCTCAAGAATCAGTGAGGAGTCACATTTAACTTTTAGCATGGAGAGAAATAGGAGAGCTGACTGACAAGACAATGGCGAAGGATTTCTTGTCAAAGCAAAAGCATCCGTTTGGCAATGTGTCCGATGTAAACTCAGTCATAATAGCCTAATAGGATAATGTTAATGAGGAAAAAGGAGTTGTTACCTCACTGAGAAGTTGGAGGTGTGCAGTCTGTTGCCTGAAGCTCTTCATCAAACAACCTCTTCTTGTTCAATACTCCCACAGACTGAATAAAACTACTCCCAGACATATTTGAAATGGATCTTCAACGTACAAATGTTTTGCTCTGTCTACACATTTTTGACGAACGACCACAATGCTAACTAAACACATTGCATTTCCCTTGACTAGTCTACTTAAAAAAAAAGTCAACTCATGTTTTTTTTTTAATAGAATTGTTTTTTTTATATCAATTGCATATGGAGGTGTACGTTAAATTGGTGTGAAACAACTAAATGAGGACATGCCAAAATGTCCTCACTTCCCAAAAATATCCTCACTCCCCAGGGTAGCATTCAAATTTGTCCACACAAAGATCAACATAGAAGTAAAAGTACACACACTCTAACACAAACACACACATGGACACACATATATATACACACACTCAGTGTATCTGTGAGTCTGCAAGAACTCATTGAAATTAATTGGTGCTATTTTGGTTTAAAACCTTAATTAATATAACATTGCACAATGCACAACTTCTACACACAATGGACTGGTTTTACTTTCAGGTGTCATAAAACACTTGGCAGGTCCTCACCTGAGAAGAGTTGATACCTATCTAGTATCTTACAATACATTTGTGATCTTCCCCTTCAGTGCCCCCCTTAAGTTTTATAGAGGATATAAATTGTTTTCACACTATATGACAATGCATGATGGGTCACTGCAATGCTTTGCAGTCTGTATTAGTGTTTATGTGTATAATTTATTCTTTTTGTCCTGTACTTTATCTAGTTTGTTCCCTCCTTAGGTCTGATTCTGAGTAAAGTATTCAGACCCAAGTTGCAATATATTGTCACTTTACTTCTGTTTTTATTTAGGCATTTGAAATCCTCAATGCTGAAACAGCTGGACACTAGATTTTGCCAAATGTACAGGCTGAAATGGTGCGTTTGTTGGGTACTATTTTCAGCGACAGATCAATCCACATTTGGTGCTCTAGTGAGTTCAGTGTAACAGCATGGCTCATTGATGTATTTTCAATAGTTTGGGACAAATTAAAGCTCTATGGCACAGAGGTAGAAGATTTATCAGGCTTTGGATACACAATACTTAGTTAGTAGAATCAAGTCATTTTTGGTTTCAGTCTTTATATGTTTTTGTTGACAAGAAGAAAAAATACAGAACATCATCAGCCTCATCCTTCAAAATGTATTTCTGTGGGCTTGAGCTACATTAGTGCTGACTGATGATTGCTTCAGAAGTCAATTGATTCATCATTTATGATTTTCAAATAATGTGTGACTCATGTCATTTGAGTGTGTAACTTCATTGTATTTTTGAATATTTGGATAATGGATATGTTGTCCTCCAGTTTCTCATTGTCCAATGAAAAGCATCTAGCTCAGATCTTCACCTGTATTCAATAAAATAATCAATTTAATAAAAAATAATCAATTCTGGAATCTGTATCCAGTGTGTAGGTAGAGAATTACTCTTAGTAAAACTGATACTGTAGCTCAGGCCTGTTTGTCTCTCAGACAGCCTTTTAGCATTGATCAACCAGACCTTAGTAACTCAGACCACCTGGCCCTGGCTCCCCAGAGGAGGTCCAGCTCAGCGCAGCTATGTGGAGGGGCCAGCTATGCTGAGGGCCCCAACCCCGGCGTGCCCAGCTAGGCTAATTAGTTTATCACTTTGTCAGAGAGGAGAGAGGGGAGGCTGTCAAAGAGCTCAGACCACCCAGCAGATAGAGGCTGAGCCTTCAGGCTGACGGCTCTAAACTCCAGGGAGTGTAATTAGCTGTGGTGGAGGACCGAGGAGAGGACAGACTGAGAGGACCAGGGGTCAGCAGTGCTCACACCACTGGGAAGGAGTGCATGGTTTAGGGGTGTGTGTCGGTGTGTGTGTCTACACACACTTAAATTATTGATTTAGCAAAGACTACACACTGCCTGGGCTGACATATCTGAATCTATCAGATGTTGCTCTCAGTGATTATTAAAAATGTATTGTTTTCTGTGGTTTAGTCACGTCATATTGGTGTCAATGCTTTCATTGTTTTGGATGGCAAAATACCCACTTTTCTCACACATACAACCAGTGAACGCAGAGACGGGAGTAAAAACTAGTTGTTACACTTATGATCATGATTGTAGTTTTTTTTCTGTGCAGAGTATGTCCGTTTGTATAAAAAAATGTCACACACACACACACACACACACACCAAAAAAACCCTCCTAGCCAAGGGACTTAATTAGTGTGTAGATCAATGCTTGGTGACAGTGAGGTTGGCTGAGGCCTGACCACCAGGGACATAGTGAAGGCTAAAGACAGTTTAACTCTTGCTTACCTTTTCATCTGCAGAGCTCTGACCCAGTCCACATTCTTAAGCTGAGCTTATAAGAGGCATTTCTAGTTCTTATATAGTGTGTAGGGCTGGACATTATTTCCAACTCTCAGTGTATGTGTATTGTGATATGAAGTCATGTTATTGTTTAGCAAAACTTTGTGGTCCCACTCAGAGACACTTTACATTAGTGCAAAATACAACACCATAAGAGTCTATGTAAACTGTTTGTGCCAGCATGTGTCTGTGGTTAGGGAGTCCAAGACAATGTTCTGTCACAGATGACAACAGAAATAACCTGAATCTTGAACTTTACACAACTATAAATATTCCACAATCAGTTCAGTATCTGGGGGGTTTGCCCCTTTGTGGCCATGATCTTCATTTTAAACTAGAGGAAGAATGTATTTTTGACTTGGAGGCTGAAGACATGATCACTTGAACTTGTAAATGTGGGTGGACAAAAACATCACAACTCCCTTTCAGAAGTCCAATATGACACCAAGGCTAACTGTGGCATTAAATATGACCACAGTCTCAATACAAACATTATAAGCTTTATAAATTGAGGTCATTAAATTGTACAAATGAACCTAATTATTTTCTCACCAAGTGTGTGTTGTCTTTATAGGAAGCTGCAGTCTAAGATGGTAGTCCATGAAAGAGATGAGTTGTGCCGGAAGCCCCTCCACTCAGCTGCCGACAGCCACAACGCACCAAGCAGCAGCAGCGGCAGCGACCCCAGCAGGAAGAGAAACATGGTTAGTTACACACACACACACACATACACACCAGCTGTGTCCCAATTCAGGGGCTGCATCCTTCGAAGGACGCAGCCTTTGCGAAAGCCACGTCAACCGTTGTTAAATGGGACGGTCTAGCCTTAGTATTTCCTGGTTGTGTCACCAGATGTTCCCGCCCTTACCCGTACGTCACGATTTCTGCCGCCCAGGCCTGCGAAAGTGAAAATATGAGTAGAGAGTTTGACTGAAAAAAGTTGGAGGTTTTAAGGTCCCTTGAAGTTTAACATATCTGGCGTTGGATGTTCAAATGAGTAAAAACCGAGTATAAACCCAATTCCTACATTTAAATGTCAGATCTGCACCACTTGATGTCGCCATTTTCTTTCTTTCTTTCTTTGTTTTTGGGAATGAGCAGTGGCGTGCAAAGGATCTTGGGATATGGGAGGCTGTGAAGGATAGTAGCGGTGCGTCCTCCAAAAAGAGGGAAAAGAAGGCTGCATTTGTGGGGTGCATTTGAAGGAGCCTTCGAATTGGGACAGCCTTCGCGCTGCGTTGTGACGTAATTGGCCTTCAAATGCGTCCTTCAAAGGATGCAGCCCCTGAATTGGGACACAGCTAGTGATACTTTCAAATGGCCAAACATGCAGACACTTTAGTTCTACCTTTCATTTACACTTACACCACATTCAGGTAAATATGGTAATACAGTAATCCATGCAGTTCCTTGACGTAATATATCAGATAGTCAAATATGAGGTACTGAATTTTGAATGTTTTTTTTTAACATAATTCAGTGCCTGTTGGCAAAAATATTTGTCCATAATGTGCAACCCTAATGAAGTACTGACTGAAATTGATGAACAATTTTTTGAAATTGAAAAACAGTTCATCAACTTCTTTATGCTTGCAGTGGATCAAATGACTGTGTGACCTTTTTAGGCTCTTTCAGCTCATTGTTTTGGTTTTCCAGCACTTAGCAGCCAGACAATTTTCTTAGGCGAACAAATCAGAGCTTAAAGAGGAGTGACCATTTCCCTTACATTCATCAGGTAGAAACAAATATGACTCCAAACGAAATGGTAATGTTGCTCTTTGTCTGCTTGATGTGCCCTTCCCACTGGTTTAAGGTGGGCAGTGTTGGAAAAAAGGTGTCATGTATAACCATGCAGCAGTTAGCATTTAGCAACATTTCAGTCATGAAAGTTGTGGGTTTTTTTCTTTTGTGTTGCCAGTCCACTGTCAAACAAATATACTTAAATGACTCCCACCCAGCTCTGATGCAGCAGATTAACTTTTGGGTTTTAAACTCTTAATGAATAATTCTGAATATTAATGTATGGGGCTTTTTTCTTCTCTTTATTAAAGAGTGTGGTATTTCAACTTGAGAGCATGAAATATGGATTTTACGTTCAGATTTTTGTAATTCTTTCCTTCAAAACCCTGCCCTGGTGCTCAAAAAGCCCCTTCTTGTGCTCAGATTTGCTCTGCTTCCGCTCACTCTGTATGCTTGCACTCTGTATGCTTGCACTCAGATATATTGTTGCTTGCACAGATTTCCTGTGCTCAACTTTAGTTTTTCACACCACACTCAGGCTGCCTATGTGTGCTCATGAAACGTTTGCTCTCAGAGGATCTGAACGTGAAATCAATCAGTCAGGCTCTAAAATGGGAAAGAGCCCCATATTTCCTTCACTTTCATTTTGATGGTTGCTTATTCAGTCCTATTTATATATAACGATGTAATCTGCCCCTTTGTTCAGGTGAGCACTGAGACCAGTGAGCATGGTCAGACCCCAGAAGAGTGGGAGGGCAGCGCCCCCAAGAGGATGAAGGAGTCTGAGAACCCGGACCAGAGGTGGGATCATTTTAGTTGGTTTATTGGTCTTGAAGGTGTGTCTATTAAGTGATGACGCACTTGTGTTGAGTAGTGGTCGACAGAGTGGCTGATTTTATACTCAGATCAAAACTTGGGAATTAAAAAAACAGGCCATGGGCCGAGTTTGATTTTGATATTTGATTTGTCCAATTTGTGTGCCCTGGAAGTAATTTATTATGGCTTTATTGACTCACACAGTAGGTCTGGCTCATAAACTGCCAAAGTTTATGAGCTGTAGCTTTGTGGGTAAATACACCGATCTCTTGGGCCCTTCTCCTGGTCTTCTCTGCTCCTCTCAGGGTCACTCATCCTCTGGAGTGAGAAGAGTTTTTCAGCACTTATTCCAAAGAAAATATTAATTTGTGTGACATAAATTAATGTAATTAAATGGGAATGTAAAAGCGATTAGAAAAGCATTAAAATACAGAAGAAACCTTTAAGTTGCTGTGATGCCCTCTTATGTGGTCTTGGCAGCGTAAGAGTAGCAGTCCTTATATCTGTGATTTATTGAGGTTGCGGTGCAGAACATGGGATGGGACTCCATTAGAGCAAAGTGTTTGTTTACAGCCTTTAATTCTCCACTTGCACAATGTAGGGTGACGTTTATCTGCTTTACAAACTGCGTATCCTTCCTCCTTTTGCTTCCTGTGCCAATTTGACAGTATAGGTATAGTTATCTCAGTGCTTTTTCATCTGTAACTTAGTTAAAATATTTCACTTTTCTTAGTTCACTTTTTATATATATTGTCAATAGTTTACCATTTGTTTTTATGGGTTAGGTGTTATAGAGTGTTTTTAACATTTTTGATCCTTAAGATGGATAAATAACTGTTGGCAACGGTAGCTAACCACACACATTAGGTCATATGGCTCTATTTTACACTGCCACAAATGAAAGTGACTGACGTAAACCATCTTGTGTAAGTGAGCTTCATTGCTGGATAAGGGATTTAAATCACAAGTCAGAAAGAAGGGTGACTGATTCTTCTCTTATGTGTATATGCAGAGCTTTTTAGGAAGCTAGCTAGGCTAGCTGACAGGCTAACATTATTTGTTAAAAAGCAATTAGCTATGATGATCAAAACCATTCAAACCATCTCCAGAGTGGGGCGCGCTTTGGCCCTACTCCGGAGATGGTTCATCCCCAGCACGGCACAGTTCAACTTGGCATGACCAAAAGTCCCAATGGAAAAGCCCCACTGGACTACCAGCAGGTTTTCATTACATAATAACAATAATAATAATAACTTTATTTATATAGCACCTTTCAAAAACAAAGTGCTTTACAATAAAACAGATAATATAATGAGTTAAAATTCAAACATAAGATAAAAACATGATAAAATAATTTAAATAGCTACAACAATTACCAACAATTAAGAAAAGGCCTTAAGGTAAAAGTGAGTCTTAAGAAGGGATTTAAAAGAGGATACTGAGTTTGCCTGCCTGAGATCTCCAGGCAGGGAGTTCCATTGCTGAGGGGCCCGAACAGCAAAGGCCCGGTCACCTTTAGTGACAAGTCGAGATTTTGGAACCATTAGGAGGGCCCTGCTGGAGGATCTCAGGCGGTGATTAGGCTCATAAGGAGTCAGCAGATCACAGATATAGGCAGGAGCCTGATCATTCAAGGCTTTAAAAACAAGCAGTAAAATCTTAAAATCAATTCTAAAACTCACAGGTAACCAGTGAAGGGCAGCAAGGATTGGTGTAATGTGGTCACATCTCTTAGTGCGTGTTAAATACCAAGCAGCAGCGTTTTGTATTAGCTACAGTCTTTGGATGTTTCGCTTGCTCATACCAGAATAAAGTGCGTTGCAGTAGTCCAGTCTGGAGGAGATAAAAGCATGGATGACCTTTTCTAAGTCTGCAGAGGACAGAAATGGCCTGATCTTAGTTAGCTGTCTCAGTTGGGCAAAGCACAGGACTGCACCACTTAAGTCACCTGAGTATCAAAAGATAACTCTGAATCAAAAATTACCCCAAGATTGCAGGTCTCTTTTCGAACATTGTTAGATAAGGCGCCCAGACTAGAGGAGAGATTGTCAATGCTACTAGTGGCCGAAGGGGGTAATTATAGCCGAAGGGGGTAATTATAACAATGTCTGATTTGGAGTCATTCAACTGTAGAAAATTTTCAGACATCCAATGTTTGATCTCAGCAAGGCAGGACATAATACAAGAAACATCAGTTTTACCAGGCTGTAGTGGGATATACAACTGTGTGTCATCTGCATAGCAATAGAAATCAATGTTGTGTCTACGCATGATTTGCCCCAGTGGTAGCAGTGAATAGGAGGGGACCCAAAATAGACCCCTGAGGGACCCCACAGAAGAGAGGAGCACAAGAAGAGTAGGCTTCTCCAAGCATTACAGAGAATGACCTGTTGGACAGATAGGAGATTAACCAATCCAGAGCCACATCCCTGATACCAACATAATACTTCAGACAGCTGATTAAGACATTATGGTCCACAGTGTCAAAAGCTGCGCTGAGGTCAAGGAGTATTAATATTAAGTACAGGCCTGTGTCGGCTGCAAGCAGTAAGTCATTGGCGACCTTGACCAGTGCAGTCTCAGTGCTGCACATAATGGGTCTCATTCATGAAACGTGAGCAGAACGAATTTGTGTGTAAACTGTTCGCAGACGGAAATTTACGTGCATCTCGCATTCATCAATATTTTAGTAGCTCCGATCTTTTCGTAGCTACTAACAAAATCTACACATGCTGCTGACCACGCATAGTGCTTGTGTAAATTTAAGAATGCACATAAATAATGCTTGTCACTATTGGAAATTACAATTGAAATTCATATTGCGCTCTGTTATGTACACAATACGCAGATGCCTTTGAAACACGTGATATAGCCTAAACATATGATAAAAATATAACACATTTAGTTAAAGTAGTTGGCAATTGGCAGGTTTAAGATCCAGATTAGGTTCATGATTGTGAATTATCTATGTAAATCGACTCAATAGATTACACGTTCTTTCTACATGTTGAATGATGATAATAAAAATATAGGCTCCAGTGGAGGCATGTCGCTGTCTCCGCCAGGTATAATTCCTGACAGAGAGGTCTCCCCAGTTATCCCCGCGATGCGCTCGTCTGCAGGTGATAGCTGCGACTGTGAGCCTCCTCCTCCTGTGGCTGATATATTTCTTTTGTGTGAGGTTATGCGTTTCTTTGCCTCCAGTTTCATGTCAAACCATTTACGCTTCACCTCGGACATGGTTCTTTGGACTACAGAGACAATATTGACGGCATCTGTCACCTCCCTCCAGGCCTTCGCTTTGCCTGTCCCTGTCACACCACTGCTAACAGATGAAAATAAAAAAAAATTTCTTAATTCCACTTCACCCAAAAGTATTTCTATCTCCTCTTCCGCAAAGTTCTTTTTTCTTTCTCTCCCTTTCTTCATTTGCGCCATGACTGACAGGTCGACTGGATGCATCTACACCTCCTTATATGGTGGTCATTGGCAATTCATGGGCGGGGATTTATGCTAATAGCTGATTACCGGGAGCGCGCTGTCACTTTACGATGGATTGGCATTCACGATCATACACACGTGTTTACGATCAGATCTGAGTTTCCCGCGGTGTTCATGAATCTGGAGTAGGTTTTTAGTAGCGTAGGCTTTTATGTGCAAATCTACGCACAAATTTACTAACGTTTCATGAATGAGACCCAATGTGTTTTGCTTACTGTTACTTCAGTTGGATGTTTGAGCTCCATTGTACAAAATGATGAATGTGCAGAGTTTGACACTAGAAGACTGTTTTCACATTCATCTGCTGAAGAAGGAAAATGTCTATGTGACCTGTTATATTACAACTAGTTTGGTTGCAGCTTAAACAAATGCTATGTGGAAACTGAGCCTTCAGCAGACACACTGAGTCATATTGTTTCCGGCAGTTAAACTTTTGAGATGAACAATATTTACATATTTATCGATAGTAGTTTTTTCATTGAAGGAACAGTAGTGGGTGACATTTTAAGAGTATTAAATTCAGTACTTGAACTTTTTGTTTGAAAACCATATCGAACACTAGTTATTATCAAAAGCTGTCTTACGACCTGCTTTGAGGGGATCTTTTAAGACTTTAAAGTCTGTCTAGCAGCAGCAGATAGTCACAACTTGGACATACTTCAGAGTGATGGCTGTCTAACAGTACTAAGGCATGTTTCTAATTCAATATGGTTTGAAATATTTTTTGTGTGTACAGATGTGCAGAAGCCTCCACCTCCAGCTGTGTCATCCTCTAATGGACTTCTTCAGACTTGACTCTGGATGATGGTGAATCTTGCAGGCTCTCTCTGAGATTGTCACTTCAGACTGAGTTCTATGTTCCGGTTTTGCCAAACATGACACACATGTGACTGTACACATGTGCTGTTAGCAAATTCTTTTCATTGTGCTTTTTTACATGTCAGCATGAATAGAGGTTTGAATTATTACTAACAGCAGCTTCTGCTTCTGCTCATCCTGTGCAATACAAACTATCTTGATCAGCTGCTTAAAAGACCAAATATATATTGTTGTGTGTTCAGCTATGAACAGTATGTTGCTGCTGCTGCTGCTGCTGCTGCTGCTGCTGCTGCTGCTCTCCAGCAAAAATGCATCTACTTCCAATGATCCACTTCCACTGCAATTCAAGTAACTCTTGCTTACAAGCTTACATGTGGAAGTCCTCTTCCTGGTCTGTATCTGTTTGCACCACTCCACCAGTCAGTCAGCATTTTATACTGCATTTATAAGTTTTTAGAAATTTAAGAGTTTAGAAAGGAAAAAAATAATAATTTTGGATAGGGCTTGGACTAGGTCCCATTATAAAAAAGTAAATGTCAGAGCGGGAGCAGTGTGACACTTTAATTTTTCATTTTCCAAGCATTCAATCACATAATAAGAGCATACGCACATCTGATTTTGCCCAGTCAGCTCTTTTAAAAAGGAGTTATCCTGCTCTTCCCCTGCCTTTGCTTTTCTTCTCTTTCTTAACAAGAAAACAAGCCGTCAAGTTACATTTATGCCATATGGAAATTTACTGTCTTACAAGGTTCAGTTTTTGGAAATGGCATTTCTTGCAACGTGTTAGCGATAATGAAACTACAAAATGGCCAATATTAAATAAACAAACATTATGAAACTATATAATATTAAATATTATGAAATGAATTATCATGTGAATAAAAAGAGTAAAATATGAAATACATAAACAATCTTATTTTTATTTTATTTTAGTTATATATCATAAAAATCTGTTTACAGAATTTATTTCCAAATGGCCTTTTTCAACTGTCTTTTTTTATTCAATTACAGTTAAATTCCCTGACATTAAATTTCTGAAATGGGTCAGTAAGAAAAATGCTAGAATATATTTGAAAAGGATCATTTTCATACAACAATATAAGTGGCTATAATTAACTGATGATTCAAATAAAACAAAACTTTTAGGTTAGACACTTTAAAAAAAATATTAGTTATTTCACAATTTATTGGTTCATCAAAATTTGTATCTATGTCATATATACATATGTATACATATCAATAATGCCAACATCAGCAACAATAATAATAATGATATTTGCGACAAAAGAAGATCAGAACTGAGAAAAGTGGATCAGTGCATCTCGTGTCTGCAGTACTTCACACAGCTTTACTGCCTCAAACAAACATGACAAACTGTTCACTTTTTACTTATTTTAAAATGTCTGATTTGATTGATTGTTACAGTTATTATTCATAGCTTTAACTTGTTACAAACACTGTGTTTTATGATTGACACTCTACATTTACATAGATTTTTGTGTAGTATCTGCGTCCAGGCAAGAAAACCTGGTAAACAGATATGAAGTTTTATATTCTGTCTTATGTGTTTTTATTTCATCATGTCCTTTATCCTTCATTATGCCCAGAGCAGTTCAAGCAAAAGCTTATTTTACTATTCTTACTATTCTGCATTTTTAGGCCTAAGTGTGTACTGTACATGTTATTTTAATATGTAATATTCTACAGCTTTTTTTCTATCTAAAGCTGGTTACAAATCATGGGATGACAAGATTAATGGAAACTTCACAATAAAACTCTAGAAGAAGTCCTTGTCTATTTTTCAGCACTTGTATATACTGTACACAACAGTCACTTGATTGACTTTCATTTTGGTTCTGTATCTATAAGTAAAGACACAAAACTTTATTTTCTTTTTTGTAATTTTATTTGCAAATTTTCTTTTTTTATAAAGCAAAGATGTTGCCCAACATTAAAGGGGCTCTGTAGAACGTGTGTGTTGTGTTGGAAGCTGCGTGTTAGTTTGTTAGCAGACATTTCTAAACTTACACTAAATGTTAGCTACTGTTGCTCTCTGTTAGCAGAGCTGTCATAGGACCTGAGACGAGGCACTCAAACGTGCATCAAGTCACATTCTTTGGACTGGTGCAGAAAATCCGACCCCATACCTTCACAAAGAAATCCACAGTCCTGCAGCATTAAACAACTTCAACAAACCGTCCCCTGGCTTGTATAGGCAACCGAGAGAGACGGGGAAGGTCACATTTTTTATGTATATTATAATCTGCTCACATATGGCCAATAAAAAGTGATTAATACATGTAAATTGATACTAAACGGTTACATGGAGCCCCTTTAGGTTTTTTATGACAGGTGTGTAGAATGAGAAATTGGAGAGAGTTCTTTCTTTGGCAAAATATATTCTGTTTTATATATTCTCTATATTCATTGTTTTTAGGACCAAATACCCTCCCTTCTCCTTGCAGCACAGTTTGTATAAGCATGTTCTGGGTAACGCTGATAAAGACAGTTTAATCTTTAATACTTCTATATGTGGACCGCAGGGCAGCAAGAGTGATTAGGTTTCTTTTTTTAAAGGCAAATGATGGGTGGTCACTTTCTGTGAGTCATTCTGTAAAACTCATCACTGTTCAGTTTCTCATCAACTGTATAATCGGACCGACTTACAGCAGAGCTCCCAGAAATCAGTCACTTGTTTTCACACTGCAGTACTTCTTTATTAACACGGGATGGAGGCAAAGACAACTCTACCCTCCCTGTGACATCTTCTGAACCAGTGTAATACTGCCAACAATTAAGATGAGAGGAGACTAGGTAGAACGTTGTTCATAAAATTTTAAACTAAATATCACAATGGTACAAATCCAAGTGTACACGCAGCCAAAAATATAAACAGGTTGATGTTAAGTATCAGAGAAGTGGCATATAGGGCAACTGTGTGCTGCTGGAACCGGAAAAATACAATGATGATACAATGCTCCCACTGGTGACACTGGTGCTCTAGTCTTCCACTGATCACAACAGCTGTCAACAGCTATTGCAAATGTATTTTCATCTACAAAGTTTGTGCCTAAGAAGGTTATTTGGTGTTTAGTTTCTATAAGTAAGTGTAGTGCTTCATGCAACATTAATAGGGAGTTTGGGGTTAAATTAGACTATCAATAATAATTAATGCTTATCAGGGATAATTATTAGTTATGATAAATGATAAGGTCCAATGGGAGACCCCCCTTGAAGAAGGGAAAAACTACCC
This sequence comes from Pagrus major, assembly GCF_040436345.1. NCBI lineage: Eukaryota > Metazoa > Chordata > Actinopteri > Spariformes > Sparidae > Pagrus > Pagrus major. Next base: position 1,007,071 of record NC_133228.1, on the reverse strand, counting down.
AATTCACCAAATCAGTCTCATAAAAGGTACTAAACTGTCAGTTTGTAAACTCTGATTAATAATTTAACTTAATAACTACAACCAAAATTACCATAACATGGTTGAAGGATTTTGGAGTCCTTGACGGAGTAGAGGTTGGCAACATTCACTCTTGTGCAATATTAAATAGACAGCATAAAGGTTCAAAAGTCTTTTATTGATGAAAGCACACAATCTAACTAACATGTACTATTAGAAACATGACCTAATTAGAAATATATTGAGGATTCAGAAAGTAATTGAAAGTGTCAGAAGTCAAATTGTTATTCCTGGCCAGGGGTGCCCAAACTTTTCCCTTGAAAGGCCAAAACTTAAACTTAATGGTGAGCAAACACCAGCAAACACCTATTGTTATTGTATTGTATTGTAAAGATGCAAGATGGTACTAGGAGCCTAGGTTCCCTTAATAATTGTGTCATAATAACTTGTGTCATAATTTTTTATTCATTCATTTATTTATTTATATCAAGACAAACATCTAGCAGGCCAAATTACACTGTAGGCTGCCCTGGACCGGACATTAGCTTTAAGACAAAAAGCAGGTTAGCTCAGAAACAGTTTCACAATCTCATTCTGTCTAATTAATTGAGTGGAAGTGATAAAACTGTACTTCCTGATTTCATTGGCTTCAGAAGAAGAAATGTTAAAGCTGCTCCATATGTGTATTAAAAGCATTCTATTTCACAGATTGTTTTTACCAAGTTTAAAGCACATGATCAGTGCGTCAAGATTAATGTCACACAATAGCTTTAAAGTCTCTGAAGAGACTGGGTGCTTTCATACAGAAATGTTGGTATTAATAACACTGTACTCACAAAGTGAACAGCTGAGATCTGGGAACACAGCCACATCATCAGGGATGGAAGTACTACAATATTATAATTGAGTAAAAGTTCAGTTACTTTAATGAACTTTTACTCAAATAAACTAGTGTAAAAATGTACTTCAATAAAAGAAAAAAGTAGGTCAGTTAAAATGTATTCTGTAAATGTTCCTGCTTTACATTTTTTATAAGGGACAAGAAAGAAAAATTTGTTATGCGTTATATGTTATATGATGACATGTAATGTGAGAGTTATATGACAGAACACCTTTAGGCTACAAAATAAATGGCCTTAAATGTCAAGTATACACTAGCAAAATAAGATAACAAATTACATACATTGGAAGAAACCATGGAAAGAGGAGGGATCCTTACCATACGTCCATAAACAAACTATATCTTATCTGCTTGTTACATATTTTCATCTTCACTTGCTACTACCTGCATTTTCTTACTGTGACAGCTGAATAAATAAAGGCCATTAAAAATCAAATGTAGGCTAACATACGATAGGATTTCAGCCCTGTTCATCCATTATAGTGGGGTGGCTTAGCTGAAAAATCGTGCACTTTGTGATAAAAGCATGAAATTTGGTACAGTTAAGGCCAAAGGCAGTCTGAAAAAAATTGGATATTGGGCCATCGTGAATTTTCAACATGGCGGCCGTTGGCCACCACTGACAACAGTATTCAGATCAATTTTCTTATTTGCATGGTATAAAATATGATGTTGATGATCTTGTTAGTTAAATTTATTTACCATACCTATTTTAAGAAAGTTTATACATGAAGAATACACATAAATCAATACAAATTCAAGATGGTTGCCACGATCAGCATGAACATTGTAATTGTAATAAAGTTTCATATATTGCATATGATATGGTCGATCTCCATAAATAATTATACATTTTATCATGCAGAAATAAAATCTGCAATGTGTAATAAGCCCAGAATCTTCCTTTGTTCTCACAATTCAAGATGGCCACCATTTACTTGCACGGAACAAAATGATTGTATTTGGTAATGCAACTGTGAGGAGAGTATCAAAAACCAAGCAGCAATTGGTCTCTCTGAAACAAGATATGCAGCTCTTTTCAAGGTTGTATATTGCTTGCCAGAGCAGAGATGGGAATCTTGATGAGTTTTTTTGTCTTTGTTTTTGTCTTGATGAGACATGAGAACCAGGCTTGTCCCCCAGCACTGTCTGATGGGCTTGGTCTCCGCCAGGGTGCGAAGAGTGATCTTCTCTCATGTCTTGAAGTTGTTTATAGTGCATACTCTGGCAATCCCAAGGTTACCTGCACAATTATAGATGGGGCAGCCACTGCCCAGATGCTAAAGCCAAGTGCTGTAAAGACCTTCAATGAATATGCCCATGACATCGTCATTCCACATCTGTCCAGAAAACTAAAAAATGTGACCAGGCTTGATCTGGTGTGGGACCGCTACTTGTCTGACTCTGAAGGCAGCAACAAGAGCAAAGCGTGGGAAAGGGATACAGAGACGTGTTGTAGGCACTGCAGCCATTCCCAGGAATTGGCAAAATTTTCTCGGAGTAGACAGCAATAAGACTGAGTTGTTCACCTTCCTCTCAGAGGCTCTGCTCAGATGGTTTGAGTTTGTGCACGAAGACAAACAGCTTGTCATCACTAATGATGTGGAAGTCCTCAGCAAGCCACCCCTTGCTGATCTGTCCTCAATTTCTCCATGTACACATGAGGAAGCTGATACTCGCATGTTATTACATGTGGCCCATGCAGTACTAAATGGTCACCAGGAAATTATGATCCAAACTGTTGATACCGATGTTGTGGTTCTAGCTGTGGCAGCAGCTCAAGGTCTAAAGGCAGGGGATGAGCTTTGGTAGGCATTTGGTACTGGAAAGAGATTTTGATACCTAGCAGCCGATGAAATCTCAGCTGCACTTGGGCCTGAGAAGGTACATGCTCTTCCAGTGTTGGCTGGCTGTGAATCAGTATCAAGCTTTGTTGGACATGGGAAAAAGACTGCATGGGCTGTGTGGGCTGTCTTTCCAGAGCTTACAAATGACCTATTTGAATTGTCTTCTGCCCCACATGACATTCTACAGGAGGTAATGGCAACTATTGAAAGGTTTATAATCCTGCTCTATGATTGAACCAGCACATCCACAGACATAGACCAAGCTAGGAGGAAGTTATTTGCAAAGAGGCACAATTTGCAGTCAATCCCTCCAACAAAGGCTGCCCTAAAGGAGCATGTTAAGAGGGCAGTCTATCAAGGAGGCCGTGTATGGGGTCAGATGCTGGTGTCAACACCAGAGCTTCCTTCTCCTTGTAGATGGGGCTGGTAAAAGGCATTTGAGGCATTTTGGACATGCCTGCCTGATGCAGGCCAGTCCAGCTATGAACTTATCTCCTGCAAATGTAAGAAGGGTTGTGTTAAGCAGTGTAAGTGCAAAAAAGCTGCCTTAGACTGCACAGCTCTCTGTTACTGTGAAGGGGATTGCTGATCATAATAATCACAGCAAACATGTTTCTTATGAAGGCAGGTATTGCCTTGATGCTGGCCTTGTTTACTGTGTAATGGACCTGACCCCCTGACAGGGTGCTGTTCCAGCGGGTCACACACATCAAAAATCCACATTGCCTAGAGTACTTTGGACAACGCCTGAGGGTTAGCAGTTAACAAAACTATAAATGTTGCTACAAACTGTGAATTATTTATTTATATTTATTAATCAGAGCATTCACAATATTCACTCAAAATCAGCAGGGAGAGGTGCGTAGTAACAGCTGATTAACATTACTGTTTGCACATGCTCTCTCCCCCTCTTTTTCTCTCTTTCCCCCTAACTGTCCCTTCACTTTCCTGTCAACTCATCTCCCCTCTGTTTGTGGACTGCTACAATGGGGGGGGGGAATTGAATTAAGGCCGAAAGATCTTCTAACAACTACAAAAAGCGGCAGGCTAAGAAACTTGTGACATGTTCTGTCTGTCTGTCCGTCTGATCAATCGCCTCCAATCCATTTCAGTAGTATGAACAGTGTCGGAGCTTCGCACCTACACACACATATCTTGAATTAACCATACTCATTTCATCATTTCACCACACAATTGCCCAACTTCCTTGTGGGGTAACAAGTGATTATATGCCAAAATATTTAGACACTCATGCCAGCTAAGCTCGCGTTTCGTGCAACACACTTGCAGCTTTATTTACGCTCTATGTTGTCACTGCGTGACATGACCGCTCCCTCTATCTCTTTTTAAAATTATATCCAGGAGGATCCGGCACAAATTATGCCCTGGCTAAAATTACTTACATTTAGTGATCTTTCATTTGAAGGAAAACCTTAGCTATTGTTACAACCCAGCTCGCTTGGTGAAAAGGAAAGCAATAAGAACCAGATGGTTTTGGTTCAAGTAAAGTTATTTATTTGGCAGAGTTTAGAAAATGATCACAAATAGGGAAGGTGAGGCAAAACTACATCAGAAAGGGCCAATGGGTGCTGTCAAATCAAAGAAATGAATATAACTATATGACTGACTATCTCAAAATAAACTAAATGTGAAAATAAAGCTTCACTAGCTCCTCTGGATGACATAGAAAAATAGCACCCTTGAACCTAGTTAATAAACATAAGCTAGAAGTTTACGAACCATGATGGTGTAGAATTGATCAGTTTTTAAAACTATACCTGGCCAGTCCCAAGTAGTCTGAATCAAACTGCCTTCCTAAACTAGTTTACATTTAACAATAATGTTTACTAACAAAACAGTAGCCCCTACTACAAGTCCTGAAATCACTCTAATAGGCATGATGCGTACAATTAAAGTCACGCTGTCAAGGAGTGTGTCAGCTGCCTTGGCTGTACAGCTGGCCACCGGCTGTAAACCTACTTTCATCAGTGAGCTGCTGAAGGCATGCAGTGAGTTTTTGAGAAAAACAATACATCTGTTTCAACCTCACTGACCATCACTACAGTCGTAATAGAAGGATAGCCGTCCTTCCGCCTATTCTTGTGACCTCATGTAAACAAAGTCATGTCCATAAGATAGATTTTATTAATCTCCGAAGGGAAATTAGGTTATCGTAGCAGCGGGTACATTCAAATATAAATACAATCAAAATACAAGGGCAAATATAGGAACAATAAAAAATACTATATACAATATAAAAAACAATAAAATACTATATACAATAAAATGCTTAAGTAGGTATAGAATAAAGTACTGAGGTAGAAGAGAAAAGGTAGGGTAGGTAGGGTTGAATGAGTCTGTTGCTGAAGCTGCTCTTAAGCTTGTCCAGAGTTTTGTGGAGGAGGTGAGAGACATTGTCTATGATTGCCAGCATCCTCCAGGGTGAAAAGCTTAGAGCCAACAAGAGACTCTGCCTTCTTGATGAGTTTATTCAGTTTGTTGGCGTCCTTTGCTTTGATGCCCCCCAGCACCCCAGGACACCACAGCGAAGAAGATGGTGCTCGCAACAACAGACTGGACATCTGGAGCATCTGGTTGCAGACATAAAAGGACCTCAGCCTCCTCAGGAAGTAAAGCCGGCTCAGGCCCTTCTTGTAGCCCCTAGAGGCAGAACTTCCTGCACTATGAAAGCTGGGATTACTTCTTGGTAGCCTTTCTCACCTCAGAGACCAGGTACATGTAGGTCACTGAGACAAGATTAAGGTTGGAAAGTGATTTATGCTTATTGATCCGCCATTTCATTCATTACCCAGGTGGTGCAGGTGCCTTGTGTTCCTGTGAATTGTGGTGTTTTGTTGCTTTGTTTTGCTACATAATAGTGATAAGCTAACATAAGTGTATTTTGTTTCCTTTGTTATCTGATGATGGCATGCTAGCATACAAGCTTGGCTCCACATTGTTTGTGATAATTTCTGTTCCTTCCAGTGAAATATAATTGTGTAACATACTTTAATTTGTGAAAGCTGGTGAGTACTGTAGCCCCTATTGTTGCCTTTATCTCTGTTCGCAGTTGGTGGGGTTGAGTGTTGGTTGCTGCAGGCCATTTTCTTTGTATGGGCTCGATTTACCCTCTACTGCTGTTCGCAAGCACTGGGGTTGTGTGTTGGCCTTATCCTATGTTGTTGGGGGCATCGTAGCTTCACAGTGCTGCCGGTTTTATCAGTCAGCAGTGGACGTTTGCGACAGGCATCAGGAATGTCCCTCATGCTTGGGGATTGCTCACCTAAGGGAGGATGTGTATAATCCCTACAGTGCAGCTTGTACCTTGTCTAGGGAGCAGTGACTCAAGACAGGCCTGGTCATAAGCGCTCGCATAAGCACTCATGTGACTGTCATCATGATTCTCCTCATAGATCTAGCATGTCATGAAGGTGCTGAAAAGCACCCGACCCCTGCTCCACCAGCAGAAGGTGGCAGTTCGGATACACAACTGGCTGCTCTTCAGAGTTTATCTCAGAGGATGGACAGAATTGAGGCTCGTCATTCTTCCTCCTCTTCATCTTTACCCCCTGGCCAGGGATGTGTCCCTCCGCCTGTGCCTCAGTGCGATGCTGGAGAAGACACTGCCAATGATGCTGACGTGCTGTCTCTTTTTGCTACCCACTCTCTCTTTGATAGTGTTCATCATTCAAAAGGGAGAAGCCACTGAGAGGATCCTCATTCAGACACTGCAGAGGTGGATGAGGAATCAGCAGTGGTGAGGGAGTAATCTTCAAACAATCTCATTACTAGAGTCCTCAGTCTGCAGCCCCCATGTGTAACCAAGTCCCTGTGGGAGGTGTTTGGGAGGGCAACGAATCCCCCACCTTGCATCCCTATGGCAGATGATTATGCTGGAATGATGAGAACATCTTGGAAAAAAAACATCTCAGAAGCCTCAATTCAAAGCAGGCTGTAGACAGCTTTCTAATGCCTGTTATCCAGGTTATCCATATTGAAACTGGGCGCTAGGCAACATGCCTCCAGTCGAGCAGGCAATAGCATCATGGACAGCTGGGGCCAGCCCGTGTTTCTACTAATCCTCACTGCCCCCAGGAGGGATTGTGCTAAGACTGACCACCCAATTTCACGCTCATTTAAAGGTCCTATTTGTAAGAAGAGTTGATTTTTGAGTCTTATTCCTAACTCATCAAATAATGACGCTCTGGGTTTTCCAACTTGTCAAAAACTGACGTTTTGGGATTGTATGACGTGTTGGCTGCCATCCCAAGTGTCAGTTTTTGACGAGTTAGGAATGAGACTCAAAAATGTATTTTTCTTACAAATAGCACCTATAACACTGCTGCATGAGAGGTTGTATGGGTAATGCCCCAACTATCCTCTTGGCAGCTTTGCGAAAGATAATGAGCACAGAGGATCAGGATTCCAATGGTCTTACTGATTCTGCTTTGTAAGCTCACTCACAACTGACACATGATGTGGGGGAGGCCATGTCATCAGCTGTTTTATGTCATATGGTATGGCTAGCACAGACTTCTTTGTCAGATGCCATCATAAATGAAGTGATGAATTTGCCAGTGGTGCCTGGACAGGTTTTTCATCCAGGTTCTCAGGATGTGCTGGATAGGGCTGAATGCTCTATTACAATGAGGGAAACTGTCTAGCTGGCTTGCCGCAAGCGAGCCCCATCCTTCAAGCAGGGGGTTAGAGCGTCGCCAAAGGTACTGCAGCCACGAACCCCCATAGGAGGCCTCAGTCCCAAGGGGATGGTCAGCAAAAAACCTCAGGCAGGGCTCCAGGCTGCAATGATGGTCCTGCATCGGGGTCAAGGGTCCATCATCAAGTGTCCTTTCCAGTTTTCTTGGGCCAGTTGGAAGGGAATTGTATTGGACCAATCGGTTTTATCAACAGTGGCTCATGGGTACCAGCTACCGTGTTGGTGGAGGAAGTAGAGACTCTTTTGCAAGCTGCTTCAAAGGTGGCTCCCAGAGCACAGCAGACTGGGTTTTACTCTACCTACTTAATAGTTCCAAAAAAAGACAGCGGTCATCAGCCTGTTAGCGACCTCAGACATCTCAACCAATATCTGAAGGTACTTCACACAAAAATAGTGATGCAGTCCATCAGTGCAGGAGTTTAATGTCCCTTGATTTAAAGGATGCATATTTCCATGTACCGATTTGCCCAGAACACAGACCCTTCCTCCGCTTTTCTTTTCAAAGCCAGGTGTACCAATTTCAAGTTCTGCTGTTTGGCCTGTCACTGGCCCTGAGGATCTTTATTCAGGCAGTCTCAGCAGCCTTGGCCCCCCTTCAGTTACAGGGGTTCAAAATCTTGCCATATCTGGACAATCAGCTAATCTGTGGCCCCTCTCTGGATCAAGTGGTCCAGAACACAAAGATGGTTCTGGCTCATGTTCAGTCCCTGGAGTTCACAGTGAACTGGAAAAAGAGCAATCTGCAGCCTCGTCAACAGGTAAATTTTCTCAGCCTTCACTTTGATTCTGTGGCAATGACAGCATGCCTGACTCCCAAGAGGGCTGAAAGTTTGGAGAGGCTGTTAAGTCACTTTGAACATTCAACTCCTTTCATATCCATCAAAAAAGGACAGGGGGATGAGGTGGCTTGTGAAACAGTCACAGTCCTGTGACACAGACACAACATGAGAGCCTTACTCCCCTGGAGGGACAAGGACTTCCTTCGTGGAGGAACGCCTCTGGGGAACTGCCCCACAGGAGGTCAGTGATAACAACAGATTTATCACTGACTGGCTGGGGAGCTGTCTGGGAGGGCAGGAAAATGAGGGGCACGTGGAAGTCACCTTGGTCACTAGAACACATAAATGTACTCAAAGGGCCAGTCAGGGGTTTGTTGCCTTCATTCTCAGTACCAAATACAGCACTGAATGAATCGGGCTACTATTAAAGCAACACTAGGTAGTTTGGACTCATTACTACCCCCAGCTGGTTGAGAAGCGCAATTATCTGTTACCAGTGTCGTAAATACTGTCGCTGTATGAGCATCCCTGGGGAAAATGAATACACGTGAATTTGTTGACGGAGCCGGCGACACAATCACAATCGTCTGAAAAAACCTCAATCGAGTGCCAACAACAAGCTAGATCCAGAGATAGCAGTTGGTAGTTTGTTAGCATATAGGCTGCACAGCACATTAGCATGCTAGAATTATTCTCATACCGAGTTGGTTATAGTGATTGCACCGACTAAGTTACTTCCAAAACACGATGCTTGGGCGTGAATGTGTATAGTAACGTCTGAAAATATAACTATGTTTTCGGGAGTTACTAAATACAATCGCAAGTTGACGTTGTGTTTGGCGTATTAACTACAACCAACTCGGTACAACAACAGTAAGTAGCATGCTAACGTTACCGATAACAACAATAGCCTAATGTTACCTCCCGACCACACTGTTCAACAATTACGTTGATTATCTGCATGAACTAAGGAATCTACAACTTTTCAAGACAAGATGTTCATAGTGTTTTAGTAAGTTAGTCATCGTTTACAGTCACTACATGAAAACGTGCAAGCTATCGAAACGGACAGCATTAGATTATCTCCCGGCTTTATTACGGTTTTAAACTGTGGACAAATAGTGCCCCAATGAACACCACACAACAACAAATCAACTCAAAGTAAAAGTCGGTAAGATAATAAATATGTATATATGTAATATATGACTTACAAATCCAGTAGCATCAAGGCTAGGTCGCCATCAGTCTTGAAACCCATTTCTTCTCTCAGCTCGTACCACCGAGTGTAAGCTGGTCTAATATTCATCCGTGTCCGGGCTCTGTTCTCTCACTTTCTCTTTTTCTTTTCTTCGCCTCCTCAGACAATACCTTCTTGGCTTTTTTAGCTGGCTCAGCCATGCCGTTGGTTTACGAAAAATCCAAGTAGCTGCTGGCTAAATCCACCGAAGAATAAACGTGTGACGTATGCCGCAAAGCAGGTTGCACTAGACGCCTTTACGTCAGATAGGTTTCTACCCGATCTGAGAAGTTACACAGTGCGGTTTCTGCCGGTGCCACCCTCCTCAGGCTGCAGAGACGTTACCATTCATCCTATTAACCATTTTTCTACCACTTAACTGAGTTTAGAAACATTCTTTTAAGGTCGAAAAACTACCTAGTATTGCTTTAACTATTCATGAAATTAATGAACAAACATATGGTCTTATACTTCATGTATAAGCCCACATTAACTTATTTTCTGTAACTGTAACTAGCTAACTAACTAAGATATTTATGAATGATACCATGAAAAGCAGTGCTTACCTATGTAATTAAGCCTAATGGGAACAGTTGAGACGGTCACCTCTCTGTAAAACCATCAAAGTTGAGCATCATGTCTGATGTTGAAATACGCAGCACAGAGGACAGGTATTTATCAGTCAGTCATGATCTGTAACATGACTTGTTGAAGTTCAATTATATCTCCATCTTGACAACCACTATTATAACTATTTACTTGAGGTTAGAGGGCAAGAGTCAACTTGAGGCCTATTGTCCAATCAAAATGTAAACAGGGTCCTCTGTTGGAAACAAACATAATAGCAATGCAGACTCACTGTAGTCATTCGGCTGAGATACATTAACGTGCTGCCTCTAATGATTTTTTGTAGATTGTTATATTTTTTTGAGGATGTCGTGGGTTGGATTGAGATGGTCCACGGAGAGAACCAGCCCCCGAGCTGTATTTTGCCCATGTGTGTCGATAGGCATATGTGCCCACTTGACAAGCTACTTTTGCACTGAAAGGAATGAAAGTTGGTGACATTTGTGCTGCAGCTTCATGGTCCACATCATGTAGATTACGTACATCATGTAAATTTTACAGAATTGATGTGACCTGTTCAACACACTGCTATGCTGATGTCTGTTGCCCAGCAAGGTTCAGACAACTAAGTTTTTTTCTGTTCCTCGCAACCCTTTTAGAATGAGTCATCCCATTAAGACTGTAGTGACGGTCGAAGTTAGGTTGAAACAGATCGTAAATTATGCGTGTATCTATGGATCTGTGAGACCAAAGGATGACCATCTCTATCCTTGTCGCTCGGAACTCTCTGAGGCATTCAAGATAAGAAGACTAACCGGAAGTAATCCTAGCTTTTATAGTGCAGGAAGTTCCGCCTCCGGGGGTCATGGGCATGACTTTGTTTACATAAGGTCTCGAGAGTAGGCACGAGAACGAAGGCTATTATTCTATTAAGACCGTAGCGACAGTCATCGACCGGTCTCACAGATCCATAGTAACATTCATGACTTATTCTATATATACCAAAATCATCACTGTTCCTCTTGTAGATGACTGGCTCTTTGCTCTATGCAAACCTACAGTTAAGAGTAATAACAATTGCAGTGTGACACACAAGCTAAAGCCTATGTACTTTCTAATAACTGTAATAACTGTTTATCAACTGCTTAGTTAATTAAGTAAGACCTAGGTCATAAAATACCAAATCCATCTAAATGCCAGCACCATAGGTGATGGAAATAGGGACAACAACACCCACTTTCAGGTGTTGTGGTATTAAAGCGGTAATGACTAAGCCAGGTATTATGGTCACAGAACATTGATGGGAACATCCAAGCCTAAGGTGTCATGCACCTGTCATGCACCTGAGTCCAGACGGTTTGTTGTAAAAGTGAGTCTCTCCTGCTTTGTGACGCTGCACTCAATGGCGATTCTGAGGGGTGGCCTGGGGTGGCCAGGGCCACCCCTGAAAACTCATTGGCCACCCCTGTGGCCACCCCAGATCTGATAGGTAGTTGGTCAAGTTCGTCAACACAAGAAACGAGAAATGCTGTCAATCAATGATGACAGCTGATCAGCTGATTTAGGGCCAGTTTTACATTTTTAACTAACACAGTAATGGTCGTACTGAGGCTGTGAGAGCTGATTTCTGCTCAGTGGACGTTTGTCCATGCAGGTCTGATAGGTGAGCCATGAGAGATGACCTGGTCCGGTCGTTAATGAAACAGGAGGACGTCACAGTAAAACGTCGTCACTAAAAGACGAACTACACTGCACTAGCTAGCTTAGCAGCCGCTGCTATTTTCATGTCTGGAAAGAGTGCTGTGCTTGAATCCAACTTGCAGACTTGAGTCCCCATCTCTGATTTACTGTCCTCTGTCAGGAAGTAGCTGCTTTACCATGCTCTGTATGGCATGCTAGAGTCTGTCCAACTGCAGTTCATCATGAATCAGTATCACCAACTTCTAAAACATGTATGTACTGCACACATGATGCTGTCATACTGTATGTGTCAGCAAAAGACCAGTGTCCTGCTCTATACAAGCAGCAAAATGTGCACCTTTGTGATGTAAAGAATAAGCTTAGATTTCTGTCACCAATCCGAATATCCCCTTTTCATATATTTTGTGTGTATAGAACAAAGCAAGTATAGAGAAGGCATGCAATGACAACTTGCATGTTAATTTGTTCCTTTAAATGCTGCATGTGCATGCTATGCAGGTTGCTGGTTTACATCACAGACACCATTTTTACTCCTATTCAAGCATGGAGTATGACATTGTTACCACTACAAAAAACCATGCCCACCATCTTTCCCCAAGCTTCACCAAGTACCTTCAATTGCAAGAAACAACACTGAACATAATACACTGGGTGATTTGACAAGGATGATATTGTTGGGCCAACATAAAGGTGGAGAAGCCAGAATTAAAGTAAACAAATAGTAGTGAAGTCATAAATGTCAAGTGGCCCGCAAACTGACATGAAGTGATTCACAGCAATTCCTCTTTCTGTTCTTTGAGTGTTTTCATTGCTTGGCTTAGGGAGCAGTAAGGACCTGAACTTGTTTCCTGACCAACACTGACTGGATACTATGACTGCATGCTGCATCACAGTTACCAGGTGGAGGTTGAGTGTGCTGGGACTCATGGACCAGGTGCTCTATCTCCCAACCAGCTGCAGCTATGACACAGGTAGACGGTTAGATGGTTTCCACAGGACCTTCTTCTTTTCAAAAGGTAAACTGTCTGGAGAGGGCATCAGGTTGTTGAGTTGAGGCACTTGGTGGAACGCAAGTAGGACAGATTTTTGTGGTCAGTCCAGACCACAAATGGATGAGAATCTCAGGCTCAGAATCTACCTCCACCACAAATTGCAGGTCGGCGTCAGGGTGTGTGAGCACTGGAGCAGACAAGAACATTTCTTTGAGCCTAGAAAAAGCATTTTCTGCTTCAGGGGACCAGGAGTAGGGTACCTTGTAGCAGGTAAGCTGGGTGAGTGGTGCAGCTGTAGTGCAGGCTGTAGTTACAGATGAACCTCTGGTAGAAGTTGGCAAAGAAGAGGAATCATGGGAGCTGTTTCCGAGTGGAGGGAACAGGCCAGTCAGCGACTGCCTGAATCTTGGATAGGTCCCTCTTCACCTGCCCCTGTTCAGTGACGAAACCCAGAAAGCTCACAGTGGACAAATGAAAATCACATTTTTTAGCCCTGACAAACAGTTTGTTCTCTAGCAGTCTCTGTAGTACCAGCCTGACATGTTGAACGTGCTCCTCCAGGCTCCGGGAGAAGATAAGGGTGTTGTCCAAGTAGACAAAAACGAAGTGGTTCAGCATGTCCCGAAGAACGTAGTTAATGAGGGCTTGAAAAAATGTGGGGGCATTGGTGAAACCAAAGGGCATAACCAAAAAAAAACAGAATGGCCAAGAGGGGTGATGAAAGGTGTTTTCCACTCGTCTCCTTCCCGAAACCAGACCAGGTGGTAGGCATTGCAGAGATCTGAGTTTGGAGAAGATGGTAGCTTGATGGAGAGGGCCAAATGCTGAGTCAATGAGGAGAGTGGATACTAGTTTTTAACAGTGATGTCATTAAGCCCTCGGTAGTCAATATACGGGCGAAGTGAGTTGTGGCCACAAGAGGGAGCTCTGCAGGTGAATGATGAAGATGAACTATTCAACATGGATATGACGAGGGCAGGCAGGCGAGCAGATGAAGACAAGTGCGAGGGCTGAGTAGTCTCACTGGGTTTCCGGGAAGAAGCAGGCAACACAGGTGAGCTGGAGAAGGCAATGTAGCAGAAAGCTGAGCAGAGAGACGTTGGATATCTGCACATGAAGCAAGCAAAATCGGAAAATGTACACAAGAGATAAAATTTACACAAACACACACACTGAGAAGGAGCAGTTGAGGGAATACACAACAGGGAAATGAAAACAAGACACAACAAGGCTGACACGGCACACGCAAACTCATTACGCTACAAGATTACTGCCATTAAACAGTAACTTGATACGTTACGAAAAGTAACGCTTTAGAGTACTTTAGAGTTACCAAAAATGATGGTAAACCTCTTTGAGACTTGTTGCGCATGTCAGTTATATTGTCCAGGCAGCGTGTAGCCAACTCTACATGTACTTTTGAATGTATTGACTCTACCATAATTTTGTAGCCTTCTTTAAGGCCCACAATCGCTAACTCCGCAGCCTAATAGGAAGGTCAGACGCAATACAACATTTAAAGCTCTTTATTTGCCAAGTAGTAGTATAGTATATGATGTTTAAAAATGCACCTAATGAATCTGTAGTGCTTACATAAGTGCATGGACTTTTTTTTTTTCAAAACACATACTAACATATACATTTGCATTTCACAGTGAGGTTGTTCTTGTCCTTTTTGCCCAAAAATTCAAAATAATGGGAATATTTCCAAGTTATTGCTGTCCTCTCTGACATCTCGCCGCAGTGAGTCAGCTAGCTACACATGTGCACTGACACAGCTGTAGGTTTACCCTCTGCTGACACGCAGACACCTGCTGAGCAGCAGGAGAGAAACAGAAACAGAGCAAATGCTTCAGGGATTTTATTTTATTTTTGTGGCGACAAAAGGAAAGGAAAAGACAGCTATTTTTTCCAGTAACGGATTACTTTTATAAAAAACTAATGAAATAATGGATTACTTGAATTGCAGAACTAACGTGTTATGTTACTCATTATAACAAAAAAGTAATCTGAGTACTCTAACGGATCACTTTGTAACAAGTTACCACCAACACCGCTAGTTTGTAAAGCACACAATCATATTTCACATAAGACAGCTCATTGGATGTTGATACAATAAATTAAATGACCAGCAGGACATCACTCTGTTTAAATGATTTATTTATGCACATTTTTTTCTGGTGAATGCTCTTCCTCAATGTTAAAACTGACTGAAGAAGCCTAGGAGAAATATTTTGACCTTATACTTCAGTAAAAGCACTAATACAACCACGTAAAAATTGCATGTTACAAGTAAAAATCCTGCATTTAAAATCTTGTTTAAGTAAATTACAGAAGTATTAAAATGTACTTGAAGTATCAAAAGTAAAAGTACTTGTTCTTCAGAAAAAAACAGATTATATATTATGATATTATCGTTAATGCTTTTGCATAAATACATATGTATCATTTTAGTGTTGCTGCTGCTTGAAGTGGAGCTAGTTTTAATTCCCTTAGTTAATTTAGTCCAAGGGATTGCAATCTAAGCGTCAGTCCCATCCAAAGGTTCGCAAAATAATTTTGAGATGATTGATGGGAGGGGAAAAAACCCCCCAGCTCTGATGCATACATCTTTTCTCTAATGTCAGATATTTTGTGAATGATTAGATAATTTGAACAGTTTTTGAAATTAAATATCTGAGAAGTTTAGAGGGTAAATGTCTCTTTGGTTGAACTAACAACTCACAGCACTCACAACAAGACATCTGAAACGTGACAATGAGCCAAAACTTCATGCTTCTTTTAATGTAAATGGCCACAAGACAAAAAAGCTGAAAATCACGGTTTTATCTTTTACAATGCTGAAAAGTTACCAGTAATTGCAGCTGCACATACATGTAGTGGGGTAAAAGGTAGAATATATCCCTCTGAAATGTAGTGGAGCCGAAGCATTCAGTTGCATAAGAATAAATTCAATTATTTTCCCACCACTGCCGACAGCACTTTTAACACCAAGCACAGGTGAGATACATGAAATAATAATGTAGTCCATATGTACCACGTTCCAGACGACAATAATCAAAAAAGAACGCTGTTGGAGCTTGCAAGATCAAAACCAGTTCTTATTAGCATGTTGATAAGGTAAAATTTAGATGAAGTACTTTATTTAAGGGTACATAGAAATGGTAGGAGCACTTACTGTAACTACCTTCCAGAGATGGAACCAGCAACCTCCCAGTTCCAAGCAAGACTATCCATTGAATAGTTTTAGTTGACTTTATTTGGACTAAAGAGGGGACATCACACAACTACTAAAATGTCAAGGATGGCCTCATGGACACAAGACAAGACTTACTTCCAACATAGTCCTTGAGGCAAACATGGCAAAACGCAAGAGTTGAGATCATACTTCCAACCCACATTACATATACTTTCATCAAAAGAATCAACGTTAGTCAAAATGAATAATACAACACATACAACCACAATGGTAATCTCACATTTCAAAGTTTCTCATAAGCCATGAGTTGACATTTTTCTAAATAGAAAAAAAAACATATTTTGCTTATCATTTTAATGTGTATTCCACCGCAGAGCATAACAATAGCCCATGTACTATCTGTAGTCTGGTGGGACACAGCATTTCCCTCTGAAGCTGAACTTAGTAGGTGTGTACTTGTAGGTCCTTGTCAGTCACATACAGTAGCACCAGACACCAAAGATAAAGCTAGCATCTTTGGGGGGACACTGAAGAAATGCTGTAGCAGTCTACAAAAGATCCAGCTGCTGTTAGGTCTTCTTGAGCCATCTAGTGGTGAATATGTCAAAATGCACCTGCAGCACTGAAATGTGACATGTGAACTGATACAGCTGATACAGTGTACTGTGGGCTAAAGTGTTACTTTAAGATCAGCTTGGTGTGTGAGCGGTGCTGTCGAAACTGCAGCATTTCTGTTTCCTGATGCGGAAGCAAGATAAATCAGAAATGTTTCACACACTGCACCATGTTCCCCTCAACCCACACAACAAGGAAGAGGCCTGAGTAACTATTCATGTTGCATTCATGTCTATAAGGAAAAATGACGTGTCAAAAACGCCCTGGTTGAAATTACTGCAGCTGGTATTCATGACCAGAACATACATCGGCCTATATTTTTTATGCCTGTTTCTATTGTTTGTTACTTTTTTCTAGCTTTTTAGTGTGTGCAATATTAATATCCTATGCACATTTTATAAAGTAGAATGACATTTTAGATATTGAGTTTGGATTTTTTTTTTTATTGAAAAGGATACAGAACATAATGTCAGGGTTTCCTAACTTTATTTTCCAGGGCCCTCCTGACAGAAAGGTAAGCCTATGCGTGTGTACATGAACAGTGCTTGGATAATTTTAATGAAAAACTCCACAAGAATTGGGTTTTTGCATGTACAGCATAGTTAAAATATACAGCTTAGTGGTCAGTCTCAAATGCATAGACGGCTGGGGCAGACTACAGCCTATGCCATGGCCTCAGTAGCCTATTTATAAAATTCTGATCGACTAAAGATAGCCATCAGGAGCAGCCAACATCAGAATTGTTCTCTATATTCCCAGGCGACCTGAATGCAGCATTGGGTAATTTACTGTAAACCGCTCAGCTCATTTACATAGAGAACAGGAAGTTTTTCATAATCGACATCAGCGTCAGCCCCGCTCTCACTGTTCTCTCACGGTGTTCTCACTGTGCTCTCACGGTGCTGTGCTCTCACGGTGCTCTCACTTCAGGCCGTCTGAAATGTTTTGTGATTGCTGGACGCGGATACTCTCTAGTAGACTAGTCTAGACTTGGACTGCTGGTGTGACTGTATACTTTCTTAAAAATGATCCTTCATCGAGCAGTTTTGGTGTTAATGTGTGTGTCGCTGTCGTCCACGGCGAGGATCTTATCATGGCCTCCTCTCAACTGCTCTCAACAGGTAAGCTGGCACCGCCTGACCACCGGGAGACGGCAGCAGAATGATTTTAGCTGTCGGGTCTTCTATGGAAACTAAAGAAGGTTTTGTTCAACACTGGAGAAAAAAATAGTTATCTTTTACTTAAAGGTTATGTGATATTAGTATAAATACTTGACCAACTATTAAACTACTAAACTATAGTTTCTGTAGCCGAACAGTTCAAGTCTGAATTCTTGGTCATCAGGCTATCACTAAATTATGCCTGACTTTAACTACTTTTTTTAAAATGTACTTTATCCTGTTGTTATTATTATTTGTTTTCAAACTGCAGTTAATATGTTGTATTCTAAACCATTAGGCCTATTTCCGCTGATAGGACAATATTGCTGGTAGGCTATAGCCTAATTATCTGTTTTTCTTGATATGGTAATGTCATGAATATGTCATAAATATGAAAATCACGTCACAAAAAGTTCAGCTGTAAGCCTAAGGATTTATTTTCTATATATATTTAAAACTAGAAAAATAGACAACAAAAAAACTCCATGTAATTTGTCACTCTGTAGTTATGTAGAGAGATATGACAACATACAGTCATTGTGACACAAAATCAGACTGGTTTTCCTGACTGAGATGTGATTTCCTGTAAGGTAGCGACACAAACTTTACTCTGTCCTCATTTCAGTAATAAAGGTCATAGTGTTAAATCTTACAGTGTAGCAAATAATTTGTAACAGACAGTGTGTTATATAAACATTTAATAACCTTTTTTATCCTATCAGCTAACCCTTTACAGCCTGCTGTAAACTTTCTTGTAGCCTATGTTTTGGTAAAATTATTTACTAATTTTAATACATAGTATGTGTACTATGTATTAAAATGAGAAAATGAGAAAAAATTCTCATTTTCTCATTCTCTCATTTTCTTTACTCTGTCCAGCCATACGCATTTTTTTTTTGTGTGTACACATATCTGTGTTCATGTTTCATAGGTGTGTAAAAGGCAATATTTGTGCAGCACCTTTCACACACAAAAGTGCTTTTCATTAAATTGTGTGAGGGCACTCAATCTTGCACTGTGAGAGAATCAACTCACTGCAATCAGGTGTGTGTAGCACTGATTGGCTGTGATTAAGCCCAGGTGAGGGGAGTCTTCATATACCCTGAGTCTCCAGTGCCCTGTGCTGACTCATTATCTCACCTTCAGAGGTAGTGAGAGGTTCTCCCTGTTGTCAGTGTGTCTGAAAACACCCAACTCAGAATTTTGTGTGTATATTTCCCAGTGAATAACTTGGTGCTGGAGAGTTTGCTGTGACTCCAGTCTTTTTGGTTATCAGAGGTCTCGCGGGCAGCCTTTGCCTTTCATTTCGAGTTTTCTGGGTCTCCTGGACAATTTTGGTTTTGAGTCAGGTGCTTGGCAGCGGTGGTTTAGTTAATCATTTTTGGTGCTTTATTTCTTTAAGGAAGCCTGTAGTGGCTCTTTACAATTTCGTTGTTTTGTTTCCCCCCCATTTCCAATCTATCGCTGCTGCGATTTTGTGGTTATCCCCCTGGGATAGCTTTGAGACACCCCTGGGTCTGCACCTGCGTCCAATATAGGCTACAATGTCAACTACAAACAACATTATTTTGTATGGCATAAAAACTAGAAAAAAATGTTATCGTACCATAAAAGTCTCCTGTCAACGTATTCTGTTTTTGTCTGTTGCAAGTACACTTTTATCCCGGAGTAGTTGACTTTACGAGAAAATTGCGCTGAAACTTGCTGCCTTTCAGTCATTTTAGTTTTTACACAAGGTGAATCTAAACAGGTCTATGAGGGGTGGATGATAAACATTAATTGAAAATAATTAATGATAAATTAAATACATTCATCCATCCATCGATTTTCTTCCACTTATCCGGGGTGGGGTTGCGGAGGCAGCAGGCTTAGAAGGCTATTCCGGACATCCTTCTCCCCAGCCACGCTTTCTAGCCCCTCCTGGGGGATCCCGAGGTGTTCCCAGGCCAGATGAGATATTTAATCCCTCCAGCACATGCTGGGTCTGCCCCAGGGTCTCCTCCCAGTTGGTCATGCCCGGTAAACCTCGAAGGGCAGCTGCCCAGGAGGCATCCTAACCTGAAGCCCAAACCACCTCAGATGGCTCCTTTTTGATGCAAAGGAAAAAACAGGACTAAAAAACGAACTAAGTAGTCTGTGCTAAACATGATTATTGTAGTGCATATTTCATCTGATTAGTGCAAACAACTAATTTATGGGAGAGGTTTTTTACAAACCATAAAGAATAATTAATGACCGCTCAAACGTTTAATTAAATCTAAATCTGGGTTTGGGGTAACTACGGGGTGACGCCACAAATGCAGTACAGTAATATATACTACTTTAAGCTGTAACAGAGTAATATTTCTAATAGGATGGTAATATTACAGTTTCTATGTCCAGCAACGCATTACCACCCAAAATTAGGTGTTTATTGATGTTTTCAAACAAATTTATCCACACCACTTCTGCCTACGCACCACTAAATATCCCCCACAGAAGCAGCCATTTTGATATGCTGAAAGGGCTGTGGAGTAACACTGTTTGAAAAAGGGTATTCTTCCATTGACATATAATCAAAATTACAGAATGGTCAAGTGCAATATCCAAATTGCAAAAAACTGCAATTTCTTCTTTTTTTTCAGTCCTGGAACATCATGATTAATGTTCTCCAGTACAATCAATGAACAACATATTTTTATAATGTCATAGATTTGTACAGTGACCCCTAAGGTTCATGGCAAGATTTATTTTTAGGACTACTTTTGCATTCCCTCGCAATATTTTTTCCGTTACCTCACAATACTTTTGTTTTCCCTCACAATACTTTTTTCCTTCCGTTCCCTCTGAGCCGCGTTATTATGGATCAAACACATCAACCTCCCCCTGTCTTCTACTGCTCCTGTCAGGGTCACTCATCCTCCGGAGCCGCTCTTCACCGTCAGAGTTTCTCTGGGCTTGTTGGGAAGTGTTTACAGGATGTCCGCTTCCACCGGGCTGCCCTGCTGCTGCTCCACCACCCAGTCTGTCTGCTCTACCTAATGAACCTAGAGACGCTGCAGCTGTGTTGCAACGGCTCACAATGCACCGCTGCAATGTGCAATGCACAATGCTGGCTGTTTTTTTTTTTTTTTCAAACCAACCACGAGAAAACCACAAGCACAACACATTAACAACACCAGACAACCATTGAACATACAGTTAGGAAATAGTATGCTAGCTAATTCTCTTTGTCTCTTTTGTGGTGTGATTCAACGGTAATTCATCATGGCCCACAACTCCCCCTCCCTCCCTCCATCTGGTTGCACACTTACTGCACCACCAGAATAAATATCCACTGAAGAAGAATCGTGTTTGTGAAATGTCAAAATGGCTGCAGAGTCAGACGTTCTTGAAATGGGTATACTTCCATTATAGGGCTGCATAAATAAAGTGCAATATCAATATTGCAAGAAGCTGCATTTTTTTTTTTTTTTGGTTAAAGGTAAAAGTTGTGTCTAAAAAGCATAAAAATGCCAATATACACTACCGTTCAAAAGTTTGGGGTCACTTGCAAATGTCCTTATTTTTGAAAGAAAAGCACTGTTTTTTTCAATGAAGATCACATTAAATGAATCAGAAATGCAGTCTAGACATTGTTAATGTGGTAAATGACTATTCTAGCTGGAAATGGCTGATTTTTAATGGAATATCTACATGGGTATACAGAGGCCCATTTCCAGCAACCATCACTCCTGTGTTCTAATGGTACATTGTTTTAGCTAATCGCGTTAAAAGGCTAATTGATGATTAGAAAACCCTTGTGCAGTTATGTTAGCACAGTTGAAAACTGCTGTGCTGATTAGAGAAGCTATAAAACTGGCCTTCCTTTGAGCTAGTTGAGTATCTGGAGCATCAGCATTTGTGGGTTCGATTATACTCTCAAAATGGCCAGAAAAAGAGAACTTTCTTCTGGAACTCGACAGTCTGTTCTTGTTCTGAGAAATGAAGGCTAATCCATGTGAGAAATTACCAAGAAACTGAAGATGTCCTACAATGGTGTGTACTACTCCCTTCAGAGAACAGCACAAACGGGCTCTAACCAGAATAGAAAGAGAAGTGGGAGGCCCTGGTGCACAACTAGGCAAGAGGACAAGTACATTAAAGTCTCTAGTTTGAGAAATAGACACCCCACAGGTCCTCAACTGGCAGCTTCATTAAATGGTACCCGCAAATCGCCAGTCTCAACGTCCACAGTGGAGAGGCGACTCTGGGATGCTGGCCTTTTAGGCAGTGTGGCAAAGAAAAAGCCATATCTGAGACTGGCCAATAAAAGGAAAAGATTAAGATGGGCAAAAGAACACAGACATTGGACAGAGGAAGATTCAGGAAGAAAAGTGTTATGGACAGACACAACTAAGTTTGAGGTGTTTGGATCACACAGAAGAACATTTGTGAGATGCAGAACAAGTGAAAAGATGCTGGAGGAGTGCCTGATGCCATCTGTCAAGCATGGTGGCGGTAATGTGATGGTCTGGGGCTGCTTTGGTGCTGGTAAAGTGGGAGATTTGTACAAGGTAAAAGGGATTTTGAATAAGGGAGGCTATCACTCCACTTTGCAATGCCATGCCATACCCTGTGGACAGCGCTTGATTGGAGCCAATTTCCTCAATGACCCAAAGCACACCTCCAAACTATGCAAGGACTATTTAGGGAAGAAGCAGTCAGCTGGTATTCTGTCTGTGATGGAGTGGCCAGCGCAGTCACCAGATCTCAACCCTATTGAGCTGTTGTGGGAGCAGCTTGACCGTATGGTACATAAGAAGTGCCCATCAAGCTAATCCAATTTGTGGGAGGTGCTTCAGGAAGCGTGGGGTGAAATTTCTTCTGATTACCTCAACAAATTGACAGCCAGAATGCCAAAGGTCTGCAAGGCTGTAATTGCTGCAAATGGAGAATTCTTTGACGAAAGCAAAATTTGAAGGACAAAATTATTATTTCAAATGAAAATCATTATTTCTAACCTCGTCAATGTCTTGACTATATTTTCTATTCATTTTGCAACTCATTTGATGAATAATGGAAAACATGAAATTGTCTGGGTGACCCCAAACTTTTGAACGGTAGTGTAAGCTGGCAATGTTAATACATGTGGGTACATAAATAGTCCAGATCTGTGCCCCAGAGGAAAGCTTTCATTAGGCTGTATAATATCGCCAATATTATAAAATAACTTTCAAATGAAAGTAGCCAGCAATATGTTATTCATTACATTTTTAAGTAACTTGCCCAACAGTGGTTGCAAGTCACAGGCACCTTGTAGCAGGCACGTTTCACACAGATGTAGATTTTGATGTTTTGTTTGAATGAATGTTTAATGATAATGTATTAAGGGTGTTTATGTTGTAATGTAAAACATTTTGTGTAATTGTGAATAGTTGGCAAAGTACAGTCCAGCTTATATTTGTAAGACTGATCATACTACAATTCTCATTTCTAATCTACTCCTTTTCTCTTGCCACAGGGTTTGATGTGTAGAGTCAGCATCAGTGAGTGAATTTTACTCTTCCTAATTGCTACTATTGTCATTTACTTGTTGCTAAGAAAGCAGAGTTTCTAACTCTCACAGATTACAGATTGAGGTTCTAAAGCAGGGGTTTCAAACTGCCCACCCCCCTCCATCTGACCTGATGTTAAAAATATTATGTAATCCAGCCAGCAAAATCATTTTTTTATTTAGTTATTGGTTTTTAGTTGTTACACACTAATTCAAACTACACCTTCATATGCAATTGAAATAAAACACAATTGTATTTTTAAAAAAAATGCAAGTTGACTTTTAATTTGAAGTAGACTCGTCACAGGAAATGCAATGTTTTCAGTTAGCACCGCTGCCATTTGTCAAAAATGCATTTACAGAGCAAAACAACAGTCATTTTCGGCATTTATAGACAGTGTACCAGGTGGAGTGTGCAGATGTGTCTGAGGTTGGGTGGCTGGCGGAGTAGGCTGATCAGTGTGAATCTTGATCTCTGGAGACGAGCGGAGAAGGCAGGATTGATACAAGGCAAAACAACAAGTAACACGAATAAATTCTCAATTAGAGATTCTCTAGAGCTGCGACCAAGTACCACTAGAACTGGCTAAATCATCTGGCAGGGAGCATGAGGTAACCGGGACTTTTCAGCAGACGCTGATTGTCAATGCGCTGCAGGTGAAAGTAGGCGTCAGCCGCGCCAGAGGAGATGTTACCCCGCCCAGCCACTCACAGCACCTCCAAAACACCACAAGCATGGAGAACACCAAAAACACAGAAAATCACTGCAAAAAGTCCAAACTACAACACAAACTGCTGTCTACATTTTTGTTTTATTATGTAACAATGGAAATAAAAACTACATTTTCTGAAATATTGCGCTTTCTTGAAGAACTTGAAAGCTGAAGTGGCTCTCCTACGAGATGACAACACCAGCTTTTGCCCCAAGCTAATTTGAGTTTGAGACCCCTGTTCTAAAGACTACACAATTAGTCAACAACTTGAAAAATACAGTGTATGTACCTAGCCTTAGAATTTAAACATTTTTATTCTACAAAATTCCAAGAAGTCAGTGTTCTACCCCAAATTAACTCAGTTGTGCACTGCGGAATACTTTCTTGCATTTGAATTAAGAAATAAATTAACAAACAAGACATGTTGTAAAGATGTGAATGACAGAATGTGCATAGAAAATTCAGATGTGATGTCAGGCTTCCCAGCTGTCACACACTCAGTGTGTGTGTGTGTGTGTGTGTGTGTGTGTGTGTGTGTGTGTGTGTGTGTGTGTGTGTGTGTGTGTGTGTGTGTGTGTGTGTGTGCGTGTGTGTGTGTGTGTGTGTGTGTGTGCATGCATGCATGCTTGTGTGTGCGTGTGTGTGTAGGTAACTGTATGGACAGTAAATCGCTGTATAAGAATAAGTACACTCCCAGCGGTCCAGAGGGGTTGCTGGTGACTGTGGACACCAGGCAAGATAAGACAGGACACCTGCAGCCTGTACTGGTCGCTCACTGGAAGATAAGGGATGATGGTAAGTCAGTCTGCTGTTTTATGCAAATAAATGCTGTCTTAAGTATTACATAAATGGAATGAGTAGTAGACAAGGAAAACTGAAATCATTTGTAAATTTCAGATGATGACTTTTGTTAAGCTGCACTTGAGGAGCTGTGAGACAGGAAGTGACCTCTGTCGTGTTTCTCCTCAGGCAGCATTTGTTACCTGGATGCCACTGAGTTACATGTTCTGGTGATGTCCACCAACCAGAACCTGTGTGCTCGATATTCTTTCAAAGAAAAACTCCCAATGAGAAGTCTATCAGGGGAAAAGGTGGGTGGCTCACAACAACTGAGATATTTAGGTAACGCTTTCATAGTGACATTATCAAATGTCATGGCCATTAGAATTTTTTACAGATGAGATTACTCAAAACTTCTTTGTTTCTCTGAATATGTCTATCAGGTATAATTATTTTCATTTTACCATACAGCTTTACCATGATTCCAGCCTTTTAGCGTCTGACAGGAATTTCTGTTGTACTCTGTATGACTTACAGCCATGTGCGTCGCAGCTATTATGTGAAGGTCAAATCCCAATTTTTCAAATTATTAGCATACTATTACCATGTTGAGAATGCATCAGTTGATCTCTTTTCAGACTGCTGTGTCAGTGCTTCATTATTAATTCCATATTGCTTCTTATTAAGAGAATGCCCAGATCAATGAATTTCCATATCATGTTGTAACTGCTACTTTGCACACACGAGCCTGCAGCTAAAATATTATTTAGTCACTGATGCCCTAATGCAAGATAGCTGAGATAAGGTTGGTCACACACGGTTGCACAATTTGATATCATCATGTTGGTGTTGTTCCTGAAACATCATAGTTAATGTTGCCCCAGGACCCTCATTGCAACTGACCAATCACATTTTTGTAATGTCATAGCCATGCAGTTGTAGTTTCCTAAACCTAACCAAACAGCGACAGGGAACTGAAAAGAAATGGAAAATTATATGTGCACTTAGGATAAAATAAAAAAGTGAACAGTAAAACACAATCAGGATACAAACCCCAGCTTCCTTAGTAAGAGTCCAATACTTACCCCACCAATCCACGACAGCTTGCTCCAAATGCTGACTTTGTTGCTCTTTTGTAAGGTGAAATGATGGTCCTTGAGCTACTTTAATTATGGTGTTCCAGGAACAACACCAACACAGTGATATCAGATAGATCCACAATGTCACCACAAAAAGGGAAGAGGAGAGTAATTGGGCAAATGAGATTACAGGAGAAGAAGAGAAAGAAAGGGATGTAATTAAGAGGTAAAGAAAGAACAAGGGATGAGGAAGTGGGGGGATGATGGCATCGCCTATTGGCCCAACACTAATGTAGGGGACTAATGAAAAAAAATGGAGGTAAGAAGGCAGAGAGGAGCTGTAGCTGTCAGCTTTTATTTTCTATTAATATCTTTAAACTAATAGTGTTACATTAGTTGATACAACCGGTCACCTGATATTTGTAATAATAATGATAATGTTTTCAAAGATGTGGGGCCAAATACTTCCGCTGGATAAAAGTATCGAACCACTTGTTAAAAGGCACCAGAATATCTACTCTGTTAAAAATCTGTCCTGGGGAGAACCCCCAGACCTCAGTTGGATTGTTCCACCTACTTTTTCAATACTTTCTATGCCCACGCATACAGCATTTTTGTGTTGGTATTTGCAGGATGTTTCTTTATGCCATGTAGATGTTGCTTATTGGGGGATGTGTTGCTTAAAGATAAACTAAACCCCAGAGGATTGGCTAAAGTGCCTCTACCCTGGAAATGAAAAAAATGTCTCAACGTGGGCAGGGCTGGCATAGGGTCGTAAGACAGGACTGTTCATTCTTTCATGCTGCCTCCGGCAGCTGCAGTTGTCCCATCCAGCCCCTCACCACCGCCACCACACTTACACACCTAATCACATAACACACACACACACATACACACCGCCATACTATTAGCTAGCATATTAGCGAGAGTTTGTGTGCCACAAAACAGGCTGGAAATCGTCCCATGGTCTACTTAAATATATTCACTGGTTTCACACTCACAAATGCTGAATCGTGGTCTCACATTGCAGTCATTAGCCCATTTCACACAGAGGCTCTGCATTATTGCTGCAGCGAATGCTCGCCATTTCTCCGCCCCTGTTCACACTGAACCAAGCAGCTCCGGCGTAAAGCCGCACCAGTGTTTCATTTCATACAGCACACCGGCACTGTGGATTCAAAAGAGGCATGACGGTACAGATCATGACGTTGAAATCTGTGTGTTTTTGTCAACGTGTTTCCCCTGTTTTCCATCTGTTAATCTAAACATGTACCCGCTGACTGTTTATAATCATATGGATGCTGTTATAATGTGTTGTGAGTGAGATCCTGACTCACCATGCATCATGGAAAGTACATTTTTTTTGCTCTAAATTATATAATTACATAATCACTAGGGCTGCAGCTATCTAATATTTTTAGAAACGAGTATTCTACCGATTATCCCATCGATTAATTGAGTAATCTAATAAAAAATTATTTCGCATTATTAAACAACAATACCAAATAATGCATAACGAAAATGACAGGCCTGTTAAATAGACCAAGCAGTTGGCTTTTATTCCTGAAAAAAACATACAGGTATTTATTCCAACCCCAACTCTTGCGTGAGGGAGAGTGAAAGAGATGAGATGAGTGTGTGTGTGTGTGGAAATGAGTTATTTGATGTAGGCTATTACTGTCTTGCAATTTAACACAAATTAGTTTCCACATCTTAACATGATATCTAGTCATACCGACATCAGGCTGCAGCCTCTACAAATACCATACATTCTAACTAGCGATGGTAGGCTACGTTAAATTAGCTAACATCAATGTTTACGTTACCTTGTGTCTGCGACGCTTGGTGAGCTGGTGTTAACAACTGGATGCTTTCGGTTCAGATGTTGAATCATTGATGACGTGCCGTTGTGGTACGCGAGTTCTGCTTTGCAGTAGACACATTGCACTTTGTTATCTTCTTTTTTAAGTGTGGAATGATCCCAAACTTTGGACATTCTCTGTCTTTTACAGACGGTTTCTTGGCTCTCCGCCATCGCGCCAACTCAATTCTGAACGTAGTGGTGTGTGTCCGCAATAACAGTCCGTGTGGAAAAATGATCCCTGAGCTAAGCAGGCCACATAATGCGGGTGATAGGAATTAAATGAAGCCTCGAGGCAGAGATTTTGCTTCGACCATTTTTTGTAATCGAATTATTCGAGTTACTCGAGTAATCGTTTCAGCTCTAATAATCACCATCAGTAAACAGGACGCTGTCTGACTCTCACTCACGGGGAGGGATGCTGTTTTCTGGGGGAAAGTTCACTGAAGTGTCGGTTGGAAGGGCTGACCGTTGCGTGATTTTTTCCAATACAAGTTTCCAGAGACAGTAACTACAACAACACAATAGGTCCACTATTGGAGTCATGGTGAGTTCAAGTTTTTTGCTCTGAATCACGTCACATAATCACCACCGTTCAACTGCGGGAGCCGTCTGGCTCTGCTGCCGGGGACAGACCCTGTTTTTCAGACAGAAATGTGATGAACAGTCGGTGGGACAGACAGGATGACAGAGGCTTTTCCACGTATAACTGCAGTATTGTTTTCCTCATATAAGTTGCAAAAGACACGACCAGTTACCACATTACTGTTGTTTGGTCCTGTAACGTTACTTTGTGGCTTGACGTGTGGGACATTTCTCTTTTATTTGATGAGTGAAGGATCTGTTTAGCTGTCAGCCTCCGGCTTATCCATTCACACAGATGACGTCTCGCCTCTGCTGTGGCTCAGGGCCAGATCGAAACTGTCCCCCCTCTCCGCATCTGTAACTTTCACACAGACGGCGATGTGGAGAAACGGCGCATGATTCCAGCACTGAAAGGGCAGTGTGACTGATGCTATTGACTTGGCAGCTTTCTCTCCTATAACTCCACTGCCATCACCTCCACGTAGTTAAGTGAAAATCAGTTCATAAACATGTAATGTGAACATGATGTTTTTATACACGTTTTATAGGAATGCCAATATGGTGTGAACGGATCACTGGTTTGCAGAGCAGAAACATTAACTGGCAACATTTTATCCTGGCTAATAGGCGGTTACTATAAACATTTTTATCTAACTAACGTTGCTCAGTCACTTGTTTGTTGATACTCCCCTCTCACAGGCTGCCGAATTGGGACGTTACTTTTATAGAAGGGGGTGGGGAGGGAGGGGTGGTTGGTGACAAAAGCTGTCCCTGCTTCAAGGATCCTCTAATAACAAGATTCAACTGCAATAGCCAGGTTTCAACTTGTAGAGGGCAGTCGCTATGCATATTTATAACACGATATGTAGAATTCAGATACTCCTAAATGTCAAGATATGGACCTGAATCAATCAACAACACTACTAAACAACCACATACATCAGTATTGGCCGGCGTATGTCCTCTCTGTGGCAACAGCTACAAACAGGATGTTGATAAGAGATGGAATTTAATTCCTGAATGAAACAGTTTACAATACACTGTAAGAAACCAGTGAAGAAAAGCTGAGATGCAGGCTGCTGCTTCTTAATACAGACCTGTTCAGTTCTTAAGCACACTTCCCTTAAACTGGATTAATGTTGTTTATTGGAATGCGCATGAAATGTGCAGCCGTATTATAACAGAAAGTATAAATATTAGATTAGACTCTGAAGCCGATGCTCAATATTAAATGCCGTAGATCTGTATCAGAGAGAAAAACCTGATTTGGACAATGGTTGCATAGCTCTACGTGAAACCGAGCAACAGTAGCAACAGTTTCTAATCAGTCAAAACAGTCAAGTCAAGTTTGATTCCCTGACAGACAACATTATTTTGTGTTTGCAGTGGTCATTCTCAGCTAACATGGTAGTGGTGGACCCCGGTCAGACATACCTGGTCTCTGTTTTTAACATTCCCAAACCAGAGTTGGGCCACAGCTGGTATGATGTCAGCACTAATGTCACCGTTCCTGGTAAGTTGAAGAGTTGTTTTTGATTGAGCAAATGAAACTGTCCCAGAAAGTGCCTCTTTATGCTCCTGTCACTGTTGGAGTTTAGTTCTATTTTATTGAATATATTTCTCTATTTGTGGTTAGTGAATTCTTTCTCATTACAGCTTAACCGTCTTATATGCCCATGAGATGATTCACGCAACTATTAGGCATTTATCTTCACTCAGAACAATGCTTTTTTAGGTGAAGTAAAACAAAACTAGGGAGAATTTGTGTCATCTTTACTTTGCTCATTTGTAGATCTTTGAGTCTTTGTGACGTTGATGAAATTCTGTTTCCCAGATTGTCGAGATCACACAATGCAGAGGACCCAGTTCTGCATAGATCGAGGTGTGTCCTTGTTATTCTTAGTCCAATAAAAGTAAGTGAATCATATAAACCATTTATAACATGTTGTCTTGTTGCTGTGCTGTAGGAAGTCTGTGGCAGTCTAACATCATCATCACTGCTGTCAGTGGCAGATCTGCCCTGGTTGTAAGCTTCAGTCCTGACAGACTCTGTGAGGAGTATATAGTTATTGTAAGCTGCTCCAATAACCAACATGTGGACCATACATATAAGGTAAGGTTACAACATGCTGGAGATTCCAAATGCTTGGTTATTTGAAGAATATTTGTGCTTACTTACATAGAAGATGAATGCATTTATCTTTTTCAGCAATTTGGTCCTAAACATGACTGTATGTGCTCATCACAACATCCTCTGTTTTGTACTGAAAACCTAGTTTTTACCCCAGTTTCTCTCTTGACTTCAGTGCAGGAAACTCTGTCCCGTTTCTCTGTGCAGTGGTTCTTCTGCCGATTTTTTAGAAAAAAAAACTTTTACATTTTATACTATTATACTTATATAAGGGGGTGATCAATGTAATTCACTTCACCTGTCAGCAGTTATAATGTGGTAAATCACCAGTCTATTATCACACCCTTAATGAAACACATGGCACCCTAACCCATTGTATTAGTCTTTTCCTTGGTATACCTAACCAAGTGTCAAAGTAAAGGGATAATGCAAAGCAAGTTCCAACAGAGGCACACACACCAGGTGCATTTCTGTAACAGGACAACAGTTATGTTGCAGGCATTTTGTTTTTAGCAACATCTCTCTATGTGATATCCTCCTTAAAAATTGACATGAATCCCAATTACTTTTTTGAGATTTGTTTTTTAAACAGACAGCTGTTCTTCTCAAATGTACAAAAACTGTCAGAAAATGTCATTTGAATTGGTAGACGTCTCGGTAAGTGCCTCATCTAAAAATATGCACGCAAAATAAACTCTCTTCTCCAGGCTAATCAGACGACCCTGAATGTAACTTTCAGCTTTGATAAATGGCCGAAATCCTGCTGCCAGTTTGATGCCGAGGTAAATCTACTCAACTCTATTCTGTTGAGTGATGTTAGTTCATCACTAAGCTTGTTTTTCTATTATCTACGATCATATCTGCCCTTAAAGTTAACATGACTTCATTCTTCACTGCAGATCAAACCTCTTTTCCCACAATGTGGTCAGGATTGTGCTCGTCAAAGGAGAACTC
This sequence comes from Pagrus major, assembly GCF_040436345.1. Taxonomy (NCBI): domain Eukaryota; kingdom Metazoa; phylum Chordata; class Actinopteri; order Spariformes; family Sparidae; genus Pagrus; species Pagrus major. The sequence goes on along the minus strand of NC_133228.1, from coordinate 975,720 downwards.
TTAATGTTTGTGATGGTATGTTGGTAGATACGAAGCATCAATATTATGGCTAAGGAGGAGAATGACTTGTTGATGTATCTGGTGATTACAGTGCAGCGTCAGAGTTAAGGAAATGTTTATGTAGATGGTGAATTGAAGTCACAATTTTTTTGCTACGCAAAGCACATGCAATAGACAAAAAAATCTTCACCAATTCCAAAAAATATTTTCGAAAAAAAACTATGGTGGGCCTGATGGTCAAAATACAATAACATTTCACAAACACAATGGCATTGTCATTGTATTTGTGTTATCTCAAATGTTGCGTTTTCTGAAATGTTGTGTTTGACCCTGAGGGCCAACGTAAAAAATGCTGCATAATGAGACAACACAACCAAATAAAGAAGACACAAGCAATTATGGAAGACACAACTAAATACAGACAGACAGAGACCTTTAATACAAGGTTCACTAACATTGGCATTTTTTCCCTTTAATTGCATTTAAATGTTCGAAAGAATTCCCTAAAATACTTATTCTGCTGCACAAATGCAGGGCTTTTTAAAGTACTAGATCATGGCCCATTCAAAATGTGCCTCTTCAGAACAGGTCGATTGCTTGGCCTCTGGTATTGCTGCTCTCAGCTTTCTCGAGAACTGCTTATCTAAACTTCACTGACTGCTAAGTTCATGAAAACGTTAAGAAAGATAAGACATTCTGATGTCCAAGGTGGAAATAATCTCAAATAAGTAGATTGTTGAACAAACATGAGCCCAAAGCGTGTATCAAGATGTGGTTTTTACAGTGATTATCAAAGTTTGAATTGTTTTTACATAATTTACATATGCACAATATCAACTTCAGGTATTTGTGTAAACAAAACAGTTAACAGTTTTAATCAAGTTATTAATAGTAATTTTATGTTGCCATGTAACATATAGTAAGCCACATTTGGACTGAAACTGACATCCATTGTGGGCTAAACATAGACCAAATCACACTAAATGTAGCCATATTGTCTAAAAAACAAAAAAAAAACAAAAGCAACATGGACGTTGAATCAACAAAGTTATTCAGTTTCAGCCACGGGGACCATTTGATTCTGTAAAAACACCTGCACTGCTTCTCAATAAACTGTGATCTTATTTCCACAGCAAGTCCAACACATGCCCCCATTGTCCCTCTGTACACATTTGTCGTCCCGGGAGTGGTGTTTTTGTGTGTAGTGATGGCACTTATTATGTGTGTCATCTGCAGAAAGCCAGGTCAGTCACATGTACATTTTCAGTTCTATCCATAATGAGTTCAATTTGTTTGAAATTACTTGTACTGTGCTAATGGCATCTTCTATGTGCTTAGGACAACCTGTTACTGCAGCACCTGTGGGAGGTGATGAACCATGGCAGCAGCAGCAGCTTAAACAAGCTCCCAAAGTTCTGATCATCTACTCCCAGGACCACCACCTCTACAGGGACATAGTGCTAAAACTTTGCGCCTTCCTCCAGACCAAGTGTGGCACTAAGGTGCTGGTGGACTTGCTGGACACCACCTCGGTTGGGATGGTGGGTCGCCTTCGATGGCTTGAGTGGCAACGGCAGCAGTTAAAAAACCCCTTGGACAAAATCCTGGTGCTGTGCTCACAAGGCGTCCAGGCAAAATGGAGGGCCATGTGCGGTCAAGGTCGGGTGACATTGAGGGAAGACGTTCTTTCCCCTACTGACGACATGCTCACTCCCTTTCTCAACCTCTTTCTACCAGATATGCACCAGGCAGGCATGTTGGGCAGGTACATGGTGGCTTACTTTGATGACATCAGCAGTGATCAAGATGTGCCATCAGTTTTTGACATTGGAGTCAAATACAAGTTGATGAAGCATTTTGAAGAGCTCTACTTCCGTATCCTAGACATTGAGAAGTATCAGCCAGGTCAGGTCAACCACATTGAGGGTATCGGTAGGGATGAATATTTCAGTTGTCCCTCAGGCAGAGCCCTGAAGAATGCCATCGAAACCTTCCAGGCCTACCAGTTGGAAAATCCTGATTGGTTTGAGAAGGAGTGTGTGGACAGTGAGGAGGACGTCACAATGGAGGCCAACGTGCTCATTGACCAGCTGCAGATCCCTCCAGTCATGGAGTGTGTACCTCTAATCCGAGATGGGCTTCCTGTCTACATCCATGAGGTAGAAATCAATAAAAACAGCAACAGTATTCACATCCTTACACCTGAACTGAATACAGAGTGTGAGCTGTCGTCAGTGGCAGAAGTTTCACCAGGGGTGAACCCTGTGTGCAAACATCAGTACTGTTCCAACCTAGATGAAATGTTGACAGATCAGATGTATCCTCACAGCCCCAGTCCAGAATCTGTCCATATAGTTGAGCCTGTTTTGAACAGGCTGCCACCAACAAGACAGAACTGGCTCTCCCTCAAGGAAGAACCCTTGGGTCAAATTCCCTGTGAGGACAATGAGGAGGATTCCCTACAAGCTATGATCCAACTCTCCACTCATTTTGACCAGAGAAGCTCAGCCCCCCAGAACTCCCTGGACTCAAACTCTCCAAATTCCTCAAGTGCCAGCAGGCAGAGTGAATATTTCGCTCCATCCAAAGTCAGCCAGTCTCAGCCCGTGGAGATGGAGGAGTATGAGGTTCTGGAGCCCAGTGAAAAGGGTCAGAGCAGTGGATCTGATCAAGGCTACATCTCCAAAATGTCCTCGCAGCACGAACCGCCTTTGAAAGAAGATCCACTTGTGGCTCTGAGAAGGCTGCAGGAGCAGCTGCTTCAGAGAAATCTCTGTTATTATGACATAAGCACTGAAGAAAACTGATGTTCATGTTCCAAAGTCCCAGCAATAAGTACTAAACCTTCACTGACTTCAACAAATGAAGCTCTGGCAAAAGTTCAGACAGGAAGACTACTCTTTCACATACTCAGTCCTTAGTTTATTTCTCACACCATCCCATCATTCACCTCCTCCTTATCCTATCATCTTGCTGCTGTCTTTTTAAAATATGATTGTCTCCTGCCTTTAGTTCATTCATGCTGCAGTTTTGTGTGCGCCCTCCACCTCCCCGTCTGGTCTTTGCAGATTCACCATCTTCATAGTTTCATCAGCCTATCTGTCTCAGAAGAGTCATCAACCAAGCAAGACTTTCTGACTCACAGTGCAGTGTGGGGCTTATATGTTACCTATCTGATGTTTGTTGAATATAAAAACCTACATATTATCAATATGTCATTTGATCAAAATTCAATTTTTGAATGGGTTGCAAATGTGTTGTATTCACTGTAAATACAAACTGTTGGATGGATGAATGGAATGATTGCTGAATGGATGTTGCACCTGGATTTGCCAAGATTGGGGCAAATTGGACTTCTTGGATGAAAGAAGAAATAATGGATTCATTTGCACTCAATTTTCTAAGAGACAGTGTCCAGTAATAGGAACTGCAGCTGAATGAACTTGCTCTTTCAGTTCATCACTCAGACATGAAGTTACAAGGCTGGATTACCAACCAGGCAAAGCAGCAACTGCCCAGGGATCCCAGAAGGTTGCAGACAGGTTGTATCAAACAAGTCCTATTAAAATGGGCCCAGAAAAGTCACCAGCTGTTATCAATCATAATCACTCAGAAGAAACTAAGAGGCTATGTTATGAAGAACTTTCTCTAATCACCAAAATTAATCGTTCAAGTTACTGTATGTATATGTATATATATATTTTTTTTTTGAGCCAGCCGATTTAGTCACATTTTCAAAAGACCTATAATAAAATCTGATTTAAAGCAAACTTCATGAATGTTTTTGTGACAAAGAAGCCATCACAGTTCCAGTGATTTCTCAAGCTCTAATTTTTCTGAGGACTACCATGATATACTGTACATTATCTTTACAATTGTATGTACATTTTTGACCACTGCTGTAGGCTACATCTCAAGTATGAAATAGCTGAAACCTCACCACGCAGAATTTATATAAACTATGATAATCTGGTCATGGGCACCGTCTCACTCTATCTACAAAATTAAGTTACGCTGTCTCCAAAAGAAGTCTGGACTAAATGGTCAAAGTCTGGAACCCATGGCTGGCTTTGGGTAATTGCTGCTTGGTGTGGATAAAAAAGAAGCTGGTCAGCCAAATTTTGTGATTGTTGGACATTGAATTAAAAAAGAAGCTTATACTTTTTGGTTCTGAGGGACTGATTACAGAATCGAAAGTTTACTGTTGATGTTTTTGTTTAAGGGTCAGTCACTTTCCTCTGAATGCAAAATAAATAATCACTTCACATAAGTACGTTCTTCAGCTTTATTTTAGGTTTCAACCACATCAAATTCTGTCTTAGAACTACAGTGGATACATTGGATTATATCAGTACAGATATTCACCACATAACTTAACAGTACAGGTAGAATCCTATCTGTAAACAACAGCAATGTTCTTCTGTAAACAAGTTTTCAGAAAAGGAACACCCATATAAGACAGAAGAGAGTTTAAATTGCACACATTGAGTTTTTCATTGCATGTTAATTGAAGGCTGAAAAAAGAAAACATTCGAATCTGTGTAGCACGATTAGCTCATTTTGAATATGTATGTCCATGAAAGCCTTTGGTGGTTTCAGTGTGGCTAAGCGCTGTGCTTGTTCATGCAGGGTAAAGGACGACTATACTGCAGTTTAAAGTTGAATGCAAACAGATGGTCCTGCTTGTGATTCAACTGTGTGATAAGCTTCATGTGCAAATCCAAATAAAGATTGATAGCGAGCCTTTCCAGCAGCCCAAGATACATATACAGAGGTTTAGTAGATTACTGGCACAAGGAAATACAAAAGAGTATAAAATATGATATCTTCAATACTTTGGCAATATACGATAAGCAATAAACAAACAGAAGCTGTTCTCAGTGCAACATAAGAAACAAAGCTAAGAGAACCACTTAAGTAGTCAACATGTCATATTGTGTGAATAGCAGCAGCTCTATGATCTGTAATCCAGAAAGGTAAAACATGAGAGCCACCTTCACAACAGCACCCTAATGTCTGCAACAAATCAAAAGGTAACTGAATCATTTCTCCATCCAAGATTCTATTTGATTTTTCAGAGTGAAAGTTCATTGTGGACCCTGTGAAAAGTATTTTGTCAAAATAATGTCAAGATCCTCATCTCATTGTCTACATCAGCAGATAGAGTATTTGTCATGGAGATACCTCAGTTGTCATTATATAACTTCATTCTAGTAAAAACAGGTAGTCTGGAAAACTGAGGAAGACTGGCATCACATGTGACTACTGTGGGGAACACTGGAGCAGTGAAACAGTGAGGATCAATATCAGACAATATCAGCTGTCTGTGAACAACAAACCAAAACCACTCACAGCATCCAGTGGGAAGAGGTCAAAGGTCATTGATCAAGAGTCAGTGGAGACAGGGGTTACCATCTCTCCCTTATATGACCATGTTCCACAATTAGGTCTCATGATGACACCTGAGCAAACTATCTGCTGAATAAGAGAATGAGATGTATTTGAAAGCTCTTACTTTTTCAGACTAATTATTATATGTTTTATTGTTCTAAATAGTAATACTCATTCCATCCATCCATTATCTTCCCCTTATCCAGGGTCGGGTCGCGGAGGCAGTAGGCTTAGAAGGGTATTCCAGACCTCCTTCTCCCCAGCAACACTTACCAGCTCCTTCTGGGGGATCCTGAGGCGTTCCCAGACCAGATGGGATATATATAGTCCCTCCAGCAAGTTCTGGGTCTGCCCCAGGGTCTCCTCCCAGTTGGTCATGCCCAGTACACGCGCCAAGGAGGCATCCTAACAAGATGCCTGAACCACCTCAGCTGGCTCTTTTAGACGTGAAGGAGCTACTCCGAGCTCCCCGCGGATGACCAAACTCCTCACCCTATTTCTAAGCTTGAGCCCAGCCACCCTACGATAACAATACTCATTATTATTTATTATTATTAAGAATAAACAATCCTTTGATTGCCTGCAGCTGAAATGACTGAACTTGAGTCCTATCCCTTTCTCCACACCTTCAATTAAAGCTGACCCACAGGTGGCAGCCTGCATGACCTCAAACAGCTTTCTGCAGTACATAGGTACAGACAGATATGTTAGCAACATGATAAGTAGTTGGAAAATAATTGATGATAAAAGATGTGTCAGGTGGACTTAATGAGACAAAAATGCAAAAAAACTGTTGGTTTTGTTAGATGACTGTATGCTCCAGCTGAGTTTAGTTTTGGCTCAAACTAAAATCATCAAATAAAACAAAACATACTGTTGCCCCCCCAGCTTTAACTTCAGAGGGTGGAGCCCATAGATTGATCTGCACAGGACTGCAGGACTTGGGATTGTTTGTTTGCATTGGTCAAACTGACACCTCTTCCTGCTTATCCTCATACAGAAGCAGCCAAAAGCTGAAAATCTGATGGTTACCAGAGTGTGCATTCTAAGAAGTTCACTGTCTTTTCATGACTATAGTGGTTTGAACATTCTCTTATTTTTCCTGCATAAAATTACTTTTAAAGCATCCTTACAGCTGAAGGTTCCTTCAAGGACTTTCAACAAAACCTTCCACATTAGTCTGAAAATATCTAAGGTTCAAAAGCTATCTAGATCCAATTCAAAATGTTGATTAAACCTAGATTTACACACCTGTTGGGAGGGCCTGTATGCAGTGGTATGCACAGGGGGACCAAAACGCGTGCTAAAGTGCCCTCTTGGGGGCCAAAACGCATGCTAAAGTGCCCTCTTGGTTGGCAAAACACACTAAACTGCACCCTTGGCTGGTTAAAACATAATAAACTGCCCTCTTGGGTGGCAAAAACGCGCGCTAAAGATCCCTCTTGGGAGCCAAAACAAGCGCTAAAGTGCCCTCTTGGGAGCCAAAACACGCGCTAAAGTGCCCTCTTGGGAGCCAAAACGCACGCTAAAGTGCCCTCTTTAGTGGCGAGAACGCGCTGTATGTGCCCTTTTTTTTCTATTCGCCCCTGCCCTTCAAAAAGTCTGTGCACGCCACTGCCTGTATCTATTTGGCCAGCCACTATTGTGTGTATGACTGTAGCCAGCCCTTATCTATGGCACTTGACGGCTGACAGCTGACGGCTGACAGCTGACGGCTGAGTCAGAATGAGGCAATACAGCCACTATTTTTCGAGTCAGTCATTTCGGTGTGGTAAAGGTAAATCAACAATTCCCTGGACCCAAATCTCCAAATCTATGTATTTTTAATATTTAGAATAGCAAGCACAGGGAGCTATAACATTCTGACAGTGTACCTTTAAATTAGACTGAGAGGCAGTTTAAATTTGATTTAAACTGAGCTTTTAATCCTTTTGGTTCGACATGGCTATGTTCGCCAACACATGGAACCATTAGAGCAGAATTGTCCTGAGACCAGGCGAGTCACACTTGGATTTGCATATGTGACTGGTTTTACCAACCAATCAGTATACTTTGCATCAATGCTGGCCATATTCTAAGCAAACTGCATGTTTTGAGACTGCTTCCTCCAGTCAGTCACCACTATCAGTCTGTTTCAATACAGCATGGAAGTCACCTGCAGAGACCTGAAACTTGTCTCACATAGGTTGGAGCTACACATACGTCACATACGTCACCTTGAATGTTATATATTGTTGTCACAATTACATACTTCATTCTTATTTTGAGATTCACTGATTTTTCAGTTCAGTCTGTAGTACAACTACATGGCCAAAAGTATGTGTAAATACCCAATTAATATCAGCCATGTGTCCACTGGCCACTGGTGTTGGGTGATAAGGCGTGGCTTGTGTTGAAGGGGTCAGGCCAGGGCTCTGTGGAGGCCAGTCAAGTTCTTTAACACCAAACTGGGAAAACCATTCTTTTATGGAGCTTGCTGCATGGTGCCAATGTCATGAGAAGACAGAGGAGGACTTTCACCAAGTTGTTTTTTAAAGAGACAACACAAGCATACCTCAACTTTGACAAAAATAAGACTTAGTCTGCAAGTTCAATTTCAATGCTGTATTGAAATGATGAGAAACAAATGGCTGCCTGGAAGGTAAGCACAAATGTAAGACACTCCAGTACACTTGGAAACATCAGCAACAACAAAAAGTTTGTGTGATTTGTAGTAAAGAGGCTAAATCTTGATAAAACTCTGATTTGGTCCTTTCTGGTGGGTTTCCTCCTCATCAGTCTCGACCCCTCAGCAATCTTCCTACACTGCTCACAAGACACAACCTCTGACCTGCATACACTGATCACCGACAGAGAAGCAAACAAAACTGGCAATTTAAACTGTGTTTAAATGTTATGGTTCATTTCAATGGAACAGCCTTGTAGTTGACTGTCTTTACCAAAAGTCAGATAAAAAGGTCAAACAATGTTGGTGTAATCTCTGTGCATCCAGTACAGACTTCACATTTCTTTATGTTGCAACTTTATGTTTCTTAAGGTACAGTTTTCAATTTTAGGTTGTAACAGTGTTGTGCTCATGTTCTGGTTGTGTTTAGGCACAAAAACAACTTGGTTAGGGTTAAGAAAATATCTTGTCTTGGCTTTAAATACCAGTTTTGATTGCCACAAACACAACTGGAGATGTCCCAACTTGCTGTCAACAATACTTTTTCTCATCTGAAAAATGAGACCCTCCCCATCTCTCTCAGTTGCCTTCACAAGCCTGTTGACGGGTTGTTGAAGTTGTTTAATGCTGCTGGACTGTGAAGGATTTTTGGCAGCAGTCAGAGCCGGCCCAAGGCATAAGCGAACTAAGCGGCTGCTTGGGGCCCCCTGGCCACCAGGGGGCCCCCAATCAAGAAAAAAAATTAGATATTTATTTATTTATTTTTTTGCTTGTGTAGCCAGGTGAACAAGAGACCAAGACTGTTTTCAGACTTTTAAGACAGTGTTTTATTATTCTGTAGGGAATTATTACTGTGTTAGCAGTTTCTTTTTGTTTAGGTGACACTGTCACTTTAAGAGCGGTGCAGCAGTAGGTTGCGCGAGATCGCGGGAGATCATGGGGGATCACAGTGTTCCCGTGCAGAGTTAGTTACACGGAAGTAGCAGTAGTGGGAGTGAAAGACGGACTGCTGAGGTGTGTATTTTGATGTCGCGTGTGAAAAATATCCCCATAGATAAAGCACAAGAATAACTGTTTGCATAAACTGTGTCCATTTTTATGTGTTTGATGAATTTAGAGGGGAGATAGAGTGCATTGAGGTCAAGGTGTGTGACTTGGCGCACGAGCTGCACACAGGAGTGCCAGTGAGTTTAAGACTATTCACAAAATGTGTTTTAAGCTCATGCAAGAATGTTTACTTGAAAATGTATTTTGTTCATTAGTGTAATTTACAGTATGTTTTCTGTGAACTAAAGAATATGCTGTAATGTGACTATGAGTTATGTGGCTGGGAAAATGTATGTATTTGTTTTTCTGTTTTTTATTTTATTTATTCAGAAAGAGCCACTACTGTTGTCTAGTCAAGTCTAGAGTGTCTAGTCAAGTCTAGAGTCACTTTTAACTGGAGCAAATATCTAGGACACAGAGATAAGATTTTGAAGTTCATAAGCTAACTGAGGTTTACCGTCAGTGTGACGTACAGTGAGGAAAAATATTTTGTTTGTTTGATACTGATTACCTCAAATCCTCAAAATTGCAGTGTTAATGCTGTTTCTTTTATAAATTGCAGTCGGAGAATAAAAGACCCACAATAATTATTCTACTGTGTCCGGTCTCCTCATTTATGACCTGACCACACTTATTTACAACAAATGCAATCTCTGCTGTTGTATTTTGTTATTTTTCAATTCAAGTTCAGTAAACCACACTTTTTCATTTGTGATTTTAGTACCCTCTAAGGTTAAAAGGTGACTGATTTGGTGTAAATAACAACTATATTAATACAGGGGTCTACCAAGCCCAGGGGGCCAGAGGTCTAGAGGGGCCAGGAGCCCCAAATCATTTGTGGCATGTGAGCAAGGATGGATTACTGAATGAGCCTACCGGGTCCAAGAGGTCAAGGGGCCCTGAAGCCCAAGTCATTGCGTGAAGTCACTACCTCAATAAGTCAAAAAGCAAAAGGCCATGAATCTGAACGAATTTCGGTATTGCCCTTCTCCAGCTGGCCATCCCAAAAATGCACCAGAATACAGGAAATCACATCTACCAAATTCAGAATTTTCTGGGGGAGGGCCCCCAGACCCCCCTTCCCCATTTGCACCCACTTTCATACAAATAAGGTAGGGGGGGTCGTTATGCATCTGTGCCCAGGAGGGCAGTAGTTCATAATCCGTCACTGTATTAATACAATTTATAATGTAACATTATAGTGTGACATTTGTGTCAATAATTGTCAAGCACAGGTGACTCCGCGGTGGTGGGAGGGGGGCCCCAAATCAAATTCTGCTTAGGGCCCCCAAAAGGCTTGGGCCGGCACTGGCAGCAGTCCAAAGGAAGTGACTTTATTCACATTCTTGAGTGCCTCCTCTCAGTACATCTCTCCGCTCTGCTAACAGTGAGCAACATTAGCTAACGTTAGTTTAGAAATGGCTAACAAATTAACAACCAGCTTCCAAAATAACACGAGTCCCTTCAAAAGTATCCGTCGGTTTCTCAGTTACAAATATTGAAACAGTCTTGAACTGTGGTGACTGGTTTGACAGCCTTCTTGCCTGTAACTACACCACCATCCCCTCCCCCTCCTGATATGACAGTCCGGTCATAAACCTAATGTGAACGTGATATGACACGTTTTGTAGAAATGTATGGTAGGTATGAACAAATCAATGGTTTGAAGAAACGTCAACTGCCAAAATGTTGTCCTGGAGACTGGTGAGCTCCGTTTAGCCTAACTTAGCACAACCACTGGAAGCACGGGGAAATTGTTGGTCAAATCCAGAGTTACAACACAGCTCAAACCAGGCTGCTCACAGAGCTTTTGAGATGATAGATGCAGTTACAAATGATAGATGCATTTGTTCTACAATGACAATGAGTATGGATGATCTGTGTCACCAGTAACAAAAATCACATGAAAAACAACACTGACATTTGAATACGTTATGGAGTTGTCATTGTGAATGTTGTTACACATTCAGCAGACAGACATTTGGAGTTATGAGCCAAAAGAAGCTAAAAATCTGTGTGGGTTCCTCACAACATTACATTACACATAGCCATCCAATCCACTGTTAACATAAAAATATTGATCAGAGCAGCTTTATGTAACAGTTATGTCATAATTGATTTGGCTTAAGTAATTAAAGATTACTTACAGTGTAATGAAACACTGAAATAATTTTATCATCACTCATTTTTTTTCTCCCTTTAAATAGACTTTTTCAGAGAAATGTGATTCCATACATCCAGTCAAGTACTAAGAAATAAATGTAAACATCTATAGTCCCAGACTCAACTCCCAGGAGTGTTGAAAATGACAGAAACTTTATCAGAGTCTGCAAAGTTTGTATATACTTGTCATCACCTTTTAGCAGAGAAGAAATACTGTAGGCCTATGAACGAATGATAAAAGATTGTTTTGTGGATAGACTGAGAGCTGGGCCTGTAGATGACCCAGAGAAGTACTGCGCTTAAAATGACAGATGTCCGAGTGAACAGTAGCCAGTGATCTTTGATCCAGAGTATGACAGAAAAGTCAAAGTAGTAAAACAGTATCACAGCCAGTGATACCAACATTAGTTCTTGTTGGCCAGGGGTCCATTTGAAAAGGCTGTAGAAAACCTGTTTGTCATGGCACTGTTGGACCTTTATTCGGGCATTAACTTACACACACGTCTACTCTACTCTCAGTACCAGACACAGCGTTAAGGACCAGCACAGACCAGCAGACAACACTGTCATTAATAGAAAACACTAATGTACATGGGTGAAGCAGAGCCCTGGTGACTCAAATCAGAGGAATTCTTCAAATTGCACTTTGCGTTTCAACACTACACACAGTAGTCTCTCTGTCTTCTATTCAAGTGCAGCGATGAAACTCACAGACTGAACACACACAACTCAACAAGGTCCACTGCACTACAGTTCCTTCTTCATTTGTTGTAGGCTATTGCAGGTGTTGTGTTTGACTGTAGCACCTGTAGACTGGTCTGGAAAGGGAGCATTGTAAGGCTGGTACAGATGATGCATTCCAGACATGTGCAAAAATTGGAAAATCCATTGTCCTTTTATGTAAAATGTTATCAGCTTCAGAAGCAAGAACTCCAAACAGAAAACTCAGAACAATTTGTCAGCTCCGAGGTTTCAGAGATGCAGTTATCTGACATCATGCCTGCATAGAAACATACACTGTAAACTTCAACACAGAATCAAAGTGCTTTAATAACGTTTTTAGCCTATCATAATGAATCCCTAGATTATTTTTTTGCATCATATTTTATATTCTTCATAACCCCAATGTGGTTATGTGCTTAACACAACTGATGATGACTAAATTACAGAGCGTGCAGCTGTCTCAGGGCCCCATGAAGATGTTTGGTATGATGTGCCACTAAATGGCAAGGGACCTGCATTTTTATCCAGTCTGGGCACCTTTTCTTATAGATGTGACGTAAGTCAAAATTTTTATTATAGGGCTGCAACTACATCCTCAATAGGGGCTCAAAGCTCATTTTTACATCATGGCTCTGGACCAGGTTAATTTGGCCCTGTAGATGGTATTTGGTAGCATTTAAAATAGCTGATTATCTGTGTGTAGGATAACATTGCATATTACATATTTGGAAATTTGCACATAACATTTAAAATGGAGCTGACAGGCTGTTTAGATAATAGTGTTATTTTGCCTGTTAGTAAATTTAACGCTGTGTAAGAGACATCTTTGCCAGTTTTAACAACAAATATAAAATTCAAAGGTACAGTTGCACAAATGGTTGATAATCAGTGAAGGAGTTTGCACTGACAATGAATCACAGTCAGCCCTTGATATAAGCAAACTACTACACAGCTGCCCTGGGGCCCACAAACAACAAGGGGCCCCAAATTAGCAAATTAGAACTGTGAAGCCTCTTAGTAACTCTGTTTATTGTGGTCATTATGTTAGTAGTCTGTTTAATGATGAAGTTTGAGTGTACTGTTTTGTCTTTGCCTTCAACATAAAAGAACTGAAACTGAAATCACTTACTTCTAATGGATCTAACCCTGCAGATGTTTTCAATTGAAATCTATCTATCTATCTATCTATCTATCTATCTATCTATCTATCTATCTATCTATCTATCTATATACATATACTGCCTTCATGGATATAATTCAATCCGTGTACAACATTTTAAAAATTATGAAAAAATGCCTTCAGTGTGATCTGAGGGTCGTCCAGAGTAACAGAGACACTATTTTTAAAAAGATATGTTGCCATTGAATTTTTGAAATGTAATTTTCAATGGCCCAGGGCCCTCAACAAGACCCCTCTCTTAGACAGGTCCAGTTTTACAATCTTGTTGATACTGTATTATTACTGTAATATTTGAGTTGACATGCCTTAATTAAATTAGTGTTTAATCAATTATAACCAAACTAAAATGGGGTGCAAAGGACCTGGACAGGGGCCCACAGTTCACTTTTTACCCAAGGTGCACCTCCACTACAGGCTACAGAGGTGGAGGAAGTCATCTGAAGTCACCTTAGAGGTACCTGAGAAAATATGTAGCCTGTTTTGCAATTTGGGTGACTTGACTCTTTAAGTTTAGCCAACTTGGATCAATTCAGTGTTTGGTTCCAATGTAAATTTACTTGGTGACATAACTATGCAAAGTGTATTAGAGAGAGTTTAACCTGCACCGTTTTGTGGGAAAGGTAGCCTATCTAAGCTGATGCGTTGTTGCCTCAGTACCTTACACGTAGGTTTGTTGTGTGTCCTGCTTTTCAGAGGTTGTGGTTTTAATTGGGACCTAATTGGGATTTTCCAATTTCCAGCTGTGTCTGGAACGCAGCACAGATTATCTACTTTCCTGCCATCAGCACAGGCGGACCGGACCGGACCGGGCCCAGGCTCTATGACTGGGTGACTGCCAAGGTGTTGACGTATCCGTGTGGACACATGTCGTTCTCGGAGACGCAGTGGGAGAACTGGGCCGGGTTGCTGCCGCTGGTCAGCCTCCGGACGCCCTGCACCGCTACACACTGCTCCACCAGCTCCAGGAACTTACACACCAAGAAGAAGATGTTTTTGAACATGAACACCGACACCGGCATCTTGTAGACGTAGACCTGGAAACACCTGACCACCAGCAGGGGTGCGTTGACCACCAGGCCCGTGGAGAAGCGGGCCCACAGCCACCGGCAGCGCAGCTCCGACGCCGTCAGCTCGTAGAGCCAGATCACCGGCACCGCAAGGGCCACGAAATACACCGAGATGACGGTGTATTTCAGGTAGACCATGGGGATCTCGCTCCTAAGCAGCATTTCCACCAGTGTGAAGCTGTCCAGCAGGTCCAGGCAGGTGCTCATGAAGCAGCTCTGGGAGCGGTGCCGCGTCGCGCCGTTTAAATCCTCGATGATGGAGTTGATGAGGCAGAAGAGCAGCGGCGCTGACAGCAGCATGATGATCTTGAATCCGGTCACTCCGCACGGGACCTTGAGCGCGATCAGGTCCAGGATGGAGGTCTCCAGGATGAGCACCACCTTCGGGGTGCAGGCGATAACATAGATGAGCCAAGCCAGGTAGGCGTAGGTGAACTCCCCGAGGTTGCAACCGAAGATGGAGCTCTTCTGGTGGAAGCCGCAGGCCCGCTCTCTCTTGCTCCGCGCGTTCTTCATAAAGAAAATCCCCCAGCCCGAGATGACCACCAGGTCCGTGGCAATCCATGAGCACCAGTACAGGTCGGTGAAGATGATGAGGTAGAAGTCCAGAATGCCTCCTTGGAAGATAAGGAGGAGGAAGCAGAGCGCCTTGTACAGCAGACTCCTCTTGGATTTGTGCACCAGCAGGGGAGCGGTCTGGATGAACTCCCCCGATGTCATGATGCAGGCGGCGGCCGCAGCTGAGGAGACCAGGGGCTGGATGCTGCCGCTCTCCTCCGGAATGATGCTGCCGCTGGTGGTCTGGGTGTCCCGCCTCCTGCTCAGCTGCCCAGATTCCGGAGAAGAGGAGACGGGGGAGTCTGGGCAATAGTTCGCTTCGGATCGGAGGGACTCGGCCTTCGGATTGTCGTTGTCAGTTTCCGAGATCATTGTATTTGTGCGGTCACCTCCCTTTCTTCCTTTTTCTTCCTTCCTGATGCCTTTAAAGGTGTAGAGAAAGAGACATGCGCAGAGACAGGCGTGGACTGATAGCTGCTGCCATTCCTCTGCTTTTGTGTATAGGCTGACGGTTATTTTCATTCATTTATTAATAGGCCTACGGTTTTCAATAAATGATTTCTATTAATAAACACACATCTCCGTCAGTGATGCCTTCACACATAACATCATATAACTGACTGAAGAGGAAAACGACAATAAAGAAGTAATAAAAAACAGGACAAAGAAATTCTGACAAAAATATTATCAAAATGTTAACTCCAACCACTGATGAACTAATTCATGTTGTTTTTTGTTTGTTTGTTTGTTTTAACAATTGTGTTTTTCTGATCTCATAAAGAAAATAGGCTGACCTGATATTGTTCATCAGTGTTGCTTTTGAGTGGTGATAGGGGCCACATTGACCTGCTTGGGGCCCCGTCCCTCCCACACTTTGTGCAATACTTTTTTATGCTGCTAGTCATTTGGAAACATGTTATGTCACTTCATCAGCAGTGAACTTACAGGAGCGCTATGTAGTTTTGGAGAAGACATTCCAACTCAGAATTTCAATATTTACAATAATAATGAAGTAATCTACAAACTCAGAAACAGTGCCATATTGTTTATTAACAAGCTGTTTTCAGGGGAAAATAAGGTCCCCAGAACACGGTATGAAGCTAGAAAGGTGGCAGGGTCCGCCGCATATAAACAAAGTAAAACAGTATAAACTGTGTTGTCGTTTGTTTATTCAGTCATGAAGAGAGTTTGTATTTAGTTTGTGGTTCAGGTGAGGAAATGTTAATGTGAAGAGAATTGGCTTCGTTAAACAGAGTGCTCCTCTGAAATGATTAAGGTGTGCTCTGGGTCCTCTAACAGGAGGAGCAGAGTATCTTTGAGGCAGCAGTCATTGATTTTGTTTGGGCAACAGAAAAAGGTGAAAACAACACATATGACATTGTGTTTCCTGGTTTTAACGGCTGCATTACAGTAAACCGATGTCATTTTCTGAACTTACAAGACGGTTCTACTTGTTCTGATACTTGTCTTTATCCACATAGTCATTGGATCCACATTACTGATGATTATTTATCAAAAAATGTCATTGTGTTGATTTTTTTTAAAGTACATATCAGTATTCACCCCATATTGTCACAATACTGACATCTAGGTATTTGGTCTAAAATATTGTGATATTTGATTTTGTTGTCCAGTCCTAGCATTTAGAAGTGCTTTTGAGGAGAATTCAAAACATAGCCTAAAATATTGCCTTTACTAGTAAAAACACTGATTTGTGAATCTATAATTTATTGAATCTACATTAAAACCTTAATATAATAAAAATAATAATAATAATAATAAACTTAAATTATATAGCACCTTTGAAAACAGAGTTTACAAAGTGCTTTGACAAACAAGCAAAACCAAGAAATTTAGGAAGACAGTATTACAGAATAAATGCTCGACAGTCAAGCCAAACACAAGGACGCCTCGACCAAGGTGAAGTTAAAACAAGAAGGCAGAAAAGAAAATGTAAAAACTCAAAAAGTCAATGTAATAATTACAAGTAAAAACAATAAAAGTGATAAAACAGGCATAATCACAGAAAAAGAAAGAGAAAAAAAGTCATGCAAATAAAGAGATAAAAGAATGAAGTCAATAAAGGGCACTAAGAAGATAAGACAATGAGAAGACGGCATCACATCAGAGGAATTATTAAGAACAGATAAAGATTATGGGCAGTAAAAAGAATGAAGGATAATAAATAGAATAAACATAAATAAATAAAAGCAGTAAGACAAGGACGGTAAGAAAAAGACATCACATAAGAGGAATTAAAACAAAAAAATAGACTTAAGAGCAGTAAAAGGAATAACAAGATAGAAAGATGAAAATTCAGTTTAAAAAGGGTGACTTGACATAAAAGCAAGTCTATAAAAGTGGGTTTTAAGAAGTGATTTAAAAAAAGTTATCCTTATCTCCTCAGGCAGGTCGTTCCAAAGTCGAGGGGGCCCTTTGAGCCTCAACTTTGGAACGACCAGAAGGGCCCAACACGAGGATCTAAGGCTGCGTATAGGCCCATATGGAGTCAGCATTTCTACTATGCAACTTGGGGCAAGACCCAAACAAGCTTTGAAAGTAATCAGCAAATCAATTCTAAAATGGACAGGGAACCAGTGAAGAGAAGCTAGGATAGGAGTGATGTGATGTCGTCTGTTAAAACCAGTAAGAAGCCGAGCTGCTGCATTCTGGATGAGTAGGAGGCAGAACAGAGCCTTTTGGTTGATGATCGACAGGAGGGAGTTGTTGTAGTCCAGTTGAGAAAACATCAGTGCATGAAAAAGTTTTCCCAGGTTGGAGTGTGACAGTATTGCTTTGATTTTGGAGATGGTTCTTAAATGCATAATGCAGGACTGGACAACTTCTCTGATGTGTGGTCCGAATGAAAGATCTGAATCAAACAGGACACCTAGATTTCCGGCAGTAGGCTTTATATTTGCAGGTAAGGGACCAAGGGTACTTTCAATGACACTGATGTTTGGGTGTGGGGAGTTGAAAAGTATGATTTCTGATTTAGAGTTATTCAATTGTAGAAAATGTCATCCAACATGTAATATCACAGACAGTTAAAAACAGCAGCTAGGCTTTTTGGGACCAGGTCTCAGTGGAAGGTATCTCTGAGTGTACCAATGAAAAGAAACATTATGATGTTGGAAGACATGGCCAAAAGGGAGTACATAGATCAAAAACAAAATTGGACCTAAAAATGGAACCTTGTGTTAGACCACAGGTAAGATGTAATATGTAAAACTAGAGAATGGACTCTAAACAAAGCATACTGTACTCACTTGTATTTCAAACAAGCAAGACAAGCAAAACGAATCCACACAGTAAAGAGATTGATAATAAACTTTAATTTCAAGTTAAGATGGATGTTGTGGAACATAGAAAACACACATTTCAGTATAAACATATGCATTCCAATGGAGTTTAACATGTTTAGACCAGCTAGGGGAGCCTGTGGATGAGTATCTCAGCAGCAAAGCTTAATATGCATTACTCAGTGAAGCCAATGGAGAACAGTGAATCTACACTTCACACAGGTGCTGTGGAAAATGAAAAGTCTCTCAGCTCCTTGATTCTCTCCACTCCAAGTCTGCTGAGTTGTGATCACAAGTGTTGACTCTTAACCTGGCTTTGAGGAAGGACTTGCCTTCAGTACCACAGGTGTTAGTGGATGATGGGATTCAGGATGGTGGAGAGGAAAAGCAGTTTACTAATAGATGGAGCCAATTGGACCTATATGCAAAATTACAAAACACTACTTTATGTGTGTTTGTGAGAGAGGGGGTCACTTAGCCTGTAGCATATGTTAATCCTTTGCCCGGAAACAATCCATTGAGGCTTGAGATCACCCTCTCCACAACCCAGACACTTCAATTCACTTAGCAGCTCATAACATGTCTGACTGAAAAAAGGACATTATTCCTCACTCACTGAGCAGCAATGTGCTGGTGGCTGAAAGATAGAGAAAGGTGACTACCATTTTGTTTAGTAGTATTGCTGTAATATAAAGTCCAGCCACCACTAGCAGCGCTGAGCAGCACTAGCTGGGCTTAATTAAGTATGCTTGAAAAATTTCATTTCAAAGCCTATGGTTGCAGATCAGCCTTTGTAAAATTGTAGTAAAAAAAAAATATATTGCATGAGAGAGTTCTTGAATGAGTGCAAAAGAGTTGTTGAAATAAATGTTGTGCACAAATGATCAACAGAGAGATTACATGAAGTCTGTGGAAAAAAGTGCTTTCAGCCGTAAAAACAGGACGATGAGTTTTTGTCTCTGCTGTTGGGGAACTTGACCATTGATTTGCCATGCCATTTGTAAAACTACATTTTCTTTAACGGTGACTATCTTGGATGTCTCATGCATTCTCATGAGTTTTTACACATTTGCAGAAGGTCATAAAGAGTCACAGGCCTTGAAATTACAGGCAAACATCATTTCACAAGCTTAGAATTGTACTGACCTATATTTGAGTCCATACACCTCAGCTGGTGAGTGTAAAAGAGATCCTGCATTGTTACTTACCACTCTGACTATGTATTCCCACTTTACAAGTCTCCAAGAAGTTTGCCTACCACTTAGTGCATTCATATTTTAAACTATTTCAGCAACAGATTTAATGAGCTGCTCAGTGACTAAAATGTTAAGAGTTTCAAAGATAGTTATCCAGGATCAGGGCGAGTGGCCACTGTGTTTTAAACAGCCACAAACCCTACAAGAGTTTTATTGGTTGGGTTTTGATGGATAGTTTGTGTTCCATGATGATCTAAATGCTTCATGAAAAGGGGTTTTAACCCTGAAAAAAGCAAGTACAGATTTGTAAGGGACACATTAAATACTTTTAAGTACAACATGAAAATGATTGTGGTCAATGTATTAAACATCAGCACAATATATTGTGCCGATAACTATCAGCAGCTTTAATAAAGAAAAAAAGAGTCCCGGCCTTCAAAAACTGCAAGTAAAATTTTACAACATACCCATCATGATTAAGTAAATGATGCTGAGTAAGTTGGAGTGCATCCTCAGTCTCAGAAGTATGTATTAACACCTGGGTAAATGATAAACAAGTCAAACCCACATCCACAAATAAACTTGACAATGCTTATTAACAATATTTGAAGAAATTCATAATTTTTGTTAAATCTTATATTGAGTTCTTTTTGTCATTTTATTATTTTATCTCTTAACATGAACCGCACAAGATAAATTCACGAGGATAGATGTCTAGAAAATGTTTAGCACGAGCGCACGGACTTGTGGGATTTTTTTTTTTCTTTTTTAGAATCTTTTTTAAGTTCAATTATTAATGGCCTGCTTAAAGGCACTGCCACGATACAGGGGGTGGGGGAAAAGCTACTGTCCATCACTCGCACAAGACAGTCCATTCTAGTGTCTAGTATACAGGTGTGTGTGTGTGTGTGTTAGTGGGTGGGGCTGCTATAGGTAAATCTCATAGAAATCGTCCAGTTCCTCGTGAAACAAGTCCCATTCATCCTCTGAATCCGTCACCTCGTCATCGGTTCCTGCAGCGAGCAGCATGAGGAGCATCTCACTCAACTCAAACGTCACCATCTCCTCGTCCTCGTTGTCAAAGGAGTCGGTGCTTTCTCGTTCGTCAAAGATGTCCCACAGCGGTGTTCGCCTCGAGTTCTGGTGGGAAAAGGGAAAAAGTTTATTTTAAGTTTATTTTCAAACAAGAATGTTAGTGGGGACAATAACTTTATCAGATGCAGCAGTCAGGCAAAAGAATGAAATTGACTTGACTTTCCGTCTCAAAACGAGGCCCCAGTATCTCAGAATTGTGACAAAAAGGTCCCATATTACACTCATTTTCAGGTTCATAGGCATATTTTGGTTTCTACTAGAAAATATTAACATGCTTTAATGTTCAAAAAACGAATTATTTTTGCTCACACTGTCCTCCATTTGAACACTCTGTTTAAGCGCCTGTCTCTTTAAGGCCCCTTTCCCGAAAAGCCAAGTGTGCGCTGACTGGTCAGCCTCACAGGCCTGAGCCACCACTGCCACCAGTGTTTTGCAAACCATTGCTGTGCTGGGGTGAGGCTGATGGCAGTGACTGTAGTTTTGACATCACAATCTTGCAAAGTCCCGACAGCTCAATTAAAAGGCACAGTTTCTGAATATGGGCTGTGTACATTTCTCTACTGTGAGACATTCACATTACTGATATAGCACCTAGACATGCGCTATAATTCCAAAAATACTGGAAATTTCACTTTCTACATATGCTACGTTTAAAAAGTCAAAACTAACATACCTCATAGTTTTGACTTGGTATCCCATTTCAACTTATAAAGCTTTCTGACTGAATACCTCATAATGCTGAATTTCAGCTTTTTACTAGATTTTTAGATCAAAGATTTTTACTTACTTTCGCAGCATTTTCAGTGACTATCTGATACATTTGATAATCTTGTAATCTCAAAGTATCTCACAGTGTTGACCAATGAAATCAAAACTTTTAATCCATATTTCAAAAACACAACAGCACACAGTACATAGTTGGAATTCATTAGATATAATTACGCAGTGTTCTAAGCAGACCAGATGGCATACAGCAAATGACCGAATGATGATTTTAAGCGTTTTCTATCAGATTTGACAGGCGATTCTATACATGCAGTTATGTCCTGGTGTTAAGTTATGGCTCTCTCGAAATAACTGCCTGTGGGTGTTGCCAAGATGGCTGCCGAGTGGCAAGACTTCCCTATAAGGACTTTGACGTGGGTGCTCTGATTGATCAGGCACCAATTGTTATCAGCCTGCGTTGTCAAGAGTTTGATCGGTGGTCTTCATAAAGCCAAATCAGAAAAAAGCATGTGACAGTTTCTCTATGTACCACTAAAATGGCACACACACACTACAGGACTCTGCTGCTCAATTGGGGGGGACACAACACCGTTTGCTCCAAGCCCTGCAGCATGAGAGCTAAGAGCTAACAGAGCTAACAGAGCTAACAGCTGACTGAGCGAGTATCGAGCTGACGGAGCTATTAGCTTACAGCTGACGGAGCTAAGCACACACAGCTGACCGTTTCTGTTCAGAGGAACATGATGAACTGCAGTTTAATGTGACAACACAATACATTAATGCATTGAGATACTTCAGCTGAGTACAATTTGTAGGTAAATGTACTTTGACTTTGGAGTTACAGACACTTTACTTTAAGATTGATCAAATGTACACAGATGGAACCAGACACAAGCAGTGACCCGGTGGTAAACTAGTGGCTTCAAGGCACAAAGGCCTCAGTAAAAAAGACAGACACAGAATTTTCCCAAATTCTGTGTCAAGTTACAAGTCAAATTGTAACTTTGACAAACTTGTCAAATTACAAGTAATGTACTAGAGAGTGTGAACTGTTACCCGGTTCCTGCTGTTGGATCCAGCCTGTCTTCGCTGAGGTTGAGCCTCCTCCAGTCGTCCATCAGGAAAAGCGTGCTTGTAGAAGCAATTTGAGCCGAAAGGGCACGTTCCACGGCCCTCATCAAAGTATCGACATGGTTTACTCCTGAAGAAGACAACAACAACAAAAAAGAATACACGAGTTAGGATGTCTCAGTAATTCAGGAGACAAAACACACCAGAGGCAAAAAGTAACACTAATCGATCTTTGGGTGTCTGCACTGGACAGTTTTTTCAGTTTTACATCCCCACTACTTTGACCCACTCGTGCAGATTCAGAAACCAACTCCTGTAATAATTCTGATCACAACCACTCTCAATATTAAGCTTTTTCAGTTCTGAAGAAGCTTCTTCTGAACTGAAGAAGCCTCTTGGATGAGAGGTGAAATGTCTGAAATAAGTCCAGTTGCCTACGATATAGGACTTAGATTTTTGAATAGAAAGCTGTTGAGGGTAATTCTATCTGCTACACCCCAGTGGGAAAATAAAGGATTTTTAATTGCTGATACTCATCTGTTTAATAAGCCAGATTTAGCAGAGCAGATTTAAAATAGGCCAGACTGAAAAGAAGCCTCATTAAAAAGGAATAATTTGTAGAATATGGCCAGAATTTGAAGGTAGCTCCAAAATCATAAAGAGCAGTATATAACCAGAGTAACCAACAACTGTTGCTCTTAACTAGCTACCATTAGCTAATTAGCTCAGATAGCCTTGGCCTAGAGTTTGTCTGGAACAGCACCATGGGTGACAAGGCCCAGTTAAGCTACATTTGGCAACCTGAGTAAAGCTGAAGAGGCTATTGCCTCTTGCCGGTACAAAGTGGTACTGCAAGAAAGTCAGCATGTTTAGCTGTTAGCATGCTAAATTCAGGAGACATCTTTGCAACACAGTACACAGAGGTCTTTCACATAACGTCAATGCTGCTGTTTCTTCACACTCGCTTTTTTAATGTATGAAAATAAAATTCTAGCCACATCCTACAAATTGCTCCTTTAAATGCCTTTAAATCGATAAGGAGAATCAGCTAAAGCCTAAACTAAAAGGTGCAGAAAAACTGTTTCTCTGGTTTGTTGTTTCCCAAAGTAGATACAAACCAGTTATACTTTTAGTGTTTTAGGTTAGTGTAGTGAGTGTACAGATTTGTAGCCTCTATAGCTCCTCAGTATGAGAGATGGTCTGTGTACCCCATGCCGTCCTTGTATTTCTGGATGAGTTTCTGCTTGTCGTCCTTATCTTCCACCCAGTACTCGCTTGGGATGACAAAGTTGGATGTAATTCGACACTCTGGGCAAGACCTTCAAAGAAAAAATAGAGGTGGTGCAATGAGTCCGACAGTGCAGCCAGTAACAGTAGTCTTTGGTGATGTGATCACTGTGGCCGGTTCCAGTACCATCCTGGCCATACCACAACCTGTTAAAAAACACTCAGTCTATTTGAAATTCAATGCTACTTTGCAAAAGGATGCCAGAAAGTGTTGTCATAAATATCCATGTAGGATAAATACGTGGATCAAATAAGGGTCAATAAGTTGTGAAAAGATATTTACAAATATTTCAAAGCTAGGGGTTTTGTAAATTTGTGGGAAAAAAAACTTTTGGGAATGTATAGAAAAGACATGCTGAAGAAAAGTAGGAGATATTAGGAACGAAGGAAACTAATTTTGTACTTACTCTGTAACTTAAATGCAAATTGTGAATTTCTGTGTCACTTGATTGTCACGTGATTTAATTGGATAATTGGAACACAAAATAAGTTTTTCCTCAAAGTCTTTATCTTCCTGTAGCGACAAAAAACAAAGCAGTCGCTGAGAGGATAAGCGTAGGGTGTTTGCTGCTTGGCTGACACGCTGTACTAACAAAATATTCACTGAGATCAAAATGCGTTTAAGGATTTTATTAAAGAAGAAAAAATAACTTATTATATCGTGCTTAAAGTATAGAAAAATCAATCACAGCGATCATAAGCAAAAAACAGCGGTCAACGAAAAATACGGCCTCCCAGTCACTCACCCTCTCTCTTTGTTACCTTACCGCCATGCAGTGCACAGGTGAATATATTAATTAAATGTTACCGCCCATATTCCCGTGACCCAGTTACTGTGATATCAAAAATAAACAACAACAAAAAAGAACAAAATATAACAACCAACAAACCCAAATATAAACTACAAAATCTACACCTTCGTGGCTCCTACACACCAGCCCCTAATTATTGAGCTATCACCCAATAATTATCCGAATTACACACAATAGGAGTCATGAAATAATTAAAAATAAACAGTTCACATTTCTTGTCTTCTTCCTTCCTCCCAAGCCTGTGAAAAAAGTCATCAGTCAATAGGGCCAGAGGTTGCCCTGTAGTGATCTGTGATCTCCACAGTCACTGTCAGTCAAAGTGTCAAAGTTAAAGTCAGAGGTCGAAGCAGAGATCATGGCATCAATCTGTACCAGCCGCTCCATATCCAGCATCGGCCTCCTGTAGCAGACAGACCTTGGTTATAGGCTGGTCCAGGCAGCTACTCTTTGTTTTGATGCGCACCTGACGCACAAAGCCTCTTCTGTCCGGAAAGGTTTGTAGGACTCGTCCTATGACCCAGGAGTTACGAGGTGCTGTGTTGTCCACTATAAGCACCAGATCTCCAGGAACAAGGTTGCGCTTCGCTCCAGACCATCTCTGCCGCTCCTGCAATTGGGGTAAGTACTCCTTCACCCATCTCTTCCAGAACAGGTCTGACATGTACTGAACCTGCTTCCATCGCCTGCGAGCGTACATGTCAGCCTCCTGGAAGACTCCTGGTGGCAAAGATGGTGAAGCCTTCAAAAGCAGCAGGTGATTAGGCATCAATGCTTCCAGGTCATGAGGATCCATGGAAGCTTTTGTAATCGGTCGACCATTGATAATGGCTTCCACTTCACAGAGAACTGTGTGAAGGCCTTCTTCATCCAAACACTGCACGTTCAAGGTGGAGTTGAGGACTTTACGGACTGATCAAATTAATCTCTCCCAAGAACCTCCATGATGGGAACCAGCTGGGGGGTTAAAAGTCCATTTTATCCCTTTCTGAAGGAGGACATCATTAATCTGTGCCTGATTCCACTGCTTAATGGATGTTTTCAATTCACATTCTGCTCCTTTGAAATTTGTCCCATTATCGGAGCGCAGTTCCCGTACTTGGCCACGTCTCGCTATAAAGCATTTATGAAGGCGTCCGTGTCGAGTGAAGGTGCCACTTCAATGTGGATTGCTCTTATGGCCATGCAGGTAAAGATGACCCCATACCTCTTCACAACACTCCTTCTGCTCCTCACCTCGAAAGGTCCAAAATAGTCCACTCCAACCCGAGTAAACGGAGGTTCATCTGGCATAATCCTTTCAGAAGGTAAGTCTGCCATCTGCTGAGACACTGGCTGAGCATTCAATCGTCGACAGGTCACACACTTTGACAAAACACTCCTTATAGCTGTACTAGCTCCCGTGATCCAGTATCTCTCACGCAGCTTGGATAACATGTGGTTCCGCCCACTATGTCCCACCTCTTGATGAATGTGTCTCAGAAGAAGGGTTGAGATATATAACTCTTTTGCCAGTATTATGGGATGTTTAGCTTCCACTGGCATAGATGACCTGCTGAGCCAACCACCAACTCTCAAAACACCATCCTCCATAAGTGGGCAGAGTGTGTGGATGTGACTATTGCCTTTGACGCTTTTGCCTTTTTCCAGCATGGAGAATTCCTCTGGAAACCTCTTCCTTTGGCTGTACTTGATGATCTCCAGCTCGGATTTCTGCAGATCCTCCAGTGATAGACAACCTGAAGCCATATTTCTCTTGAATGTTTCCATATCCTTCTTCAATGAACATCGTCGTTGTTCCACATCCAAGCCAGACTGTGCAAGAGCCGTGTTCAATTGTCTCCTCTTCTGACTGAGAGATGAGAGCCAAGTTTTAAATCTCAAGATCCAAGCTACAGACTCTCAATTGGATCCAAGAGCTGTAGTGGTGGATCATGCGAGTCACTGCATCAGCCTCCTCACTGGCCTGTACAGCATTCACTCATCTGCTGGAAGTTGATGAATATCCTCCGGATTGACAGGCCACTCGTTCTCAGGTTGAAGGAGAAAACGAGGCCCTGACACCCATGTTGTATTCTTAAGAAATGCAGCGACTTTCACACCCCTGGAAGCAACATCAGCTGGATTATTTGCAGTCTCAACATACCTCCACTGAAAGGGTTGTGAAGCCTTGTGAATTTCTGTGACTCGGTTGGCAACAAAGACTCTAAACCTGGAAGTCTCATTCCTGATGTATTTGAGCACGGAAGTACTGTCAGTCCAAAACACAGAGTCCTGAAGATGCATGTGCAGCTCTCTCCTCCACAAGACATCCATGCGACTGGCCATGGTGGCTGCAATGAGCTCCATTTGGGGAATGGTAACAAGTTTCAATGGCGCCACTCTAGCCTTTCCCATGACAAAGGCACTGTGCACCTGTGAGTGTGCATTTCGTGACAGCAGGTAAGTCACTGCTCGATAGCCATCTTCGCTTGCGTCACAGAAGTGATGTAATTGTGCTGTAGTCACTTCTCCAAAGTCCAGTGGTTTCAGACACCTCATGATGTTATATTTCTCCAAATGGCAAAGTTCATCCAGCCAATTTGTCCACTCCTGAGCCACGGTCTGAGGTATGAGATCATCCCAGCCAAGTGTTCTCCTGCACAGATCTCTTAAGATCTTCTTTGCGGACAAGACGACAGGACTCACGATACCAAGAGGATCGTAGATGGAGCCAACCGTAGAGAGGATTCCTCTCCTGGTGAGTGGTCTGTCCTTAACAACAATCTTGAACTTGAAAATATCGGACTGAATGCACCACTCCACACCAAGCACTCTCTCCAC
Organism: Pagrus major; assembly: GCF_040436345.1. Classification (NCBI taxonomy): domain Eukaryota; kingdom Metazoa; phylum Chordata; class Actinopteri; order Spariformes; family Sparidae; genus Pagrus; species Pagrus major. The sequence goes on along the minus strand of NC_133228.1, from coordinate 948,617 downwards.
AGGTACCAAATCCTGGTCCATGGTCAATCTTTTCATGTCTTTAGCTCTGTGCTCTTCAGGTATTACAGCTAGAACATCACGCCTGTTGCTTATCCACTTCGTGAGTTGGAACCCACCTTTAGCACAGATCGCGACAAGCTCATGATAAAGAGACACAGCTTTCTCCTCTGAAGACACAGACACAGACAGTCATCCACATAAAAGCAATGCAGGACCTTATTCACTGCTTCCTGGCTGAACTGTCCTTTGTTGTCCCCTGCACATTTCCTGAGGTCAAAATTGGCACAGCTGGGAGAGGACGTTGCCCCAAAGAGATGCACCATCATCCTGAAGTCCACAAGATCCTCACTTAAATCTCCAGCAGGCCACCAGAGGAACCTCAACAGATCAGCATCCTCTGGTGGTACTCTGACCTGGTGAAACATTGATTCCACGTCCGCTATAATCACAACTGGTTCTTTCCTGAACCTGCTCACCACTCCAATCAGCGATCTTGTAAGATCTGGACCCTGTAAGAGCTGAGCATTAAGTGATGTTCCTTGGAAACTCGCTCCACAGTCAAAAACAACTCTGATCTTCTTTTTTGTAGGATGGTAAACACCATGGTGCGGGATGTACCAGACCCTGCCATCACTACGTTCCAAATCCTCCTCAGGCACCCTTTCAGCATAGCCTTTGGCAACAAGATCATTCACGAAGGCCGTATAGTCAGCATGAAATGAGGAATCCTTCTGAAGCCTCTTCTTCAGCTGTAAGGCACGCTGCTCACCGATTTTCCTATTATTTGGCACGCTAATGTCCTTTTTCCTCAATGGCAAGTTGATCTGATAATGACCCTTAACCTGCTTTGCTGAACTTGTGACCAGCTCCATGAACTTCTGATCTTCTCTTGACATGCAAGGCTGTTCATCCATGCTGCATTTGGGGAAGTCTGTCTTAAACTGCTGCTGCCAAAGTTTGTCCAAATTCACAACCGAGACTCTGTTCACTGTTAACTTGGGCTGCTCCCCATCCACTACATCTTCACTGTCTCCTTTCAGTGGCCCATTAACAGTCCAGCCCAGCATTGTTCTGATTGCATAGGGTCCATTTCCAACACTGCAAATGACTTGCAAGGGTTCCAAGACTTTAGAAACATTTGTCCCAATCAACAGCTCGATACCTGCGTCAATCTCAGGCAAATGAACATGCTTTAAATGAGGCCATTTCTGAATATCACTCTGTTTTGGAATGTTTCCCTTGTGAACAGGCATGTATGCTTGTGTGTAAGCCTTAGGCAGCTCACAGAAATGCTCCTCAGTCAAACCAGCCACTTCCAGTCCAGGCACAATGTGGCTAGTCACCACTTTCTCTCGGCCCATTGTCCGTAGCAGAATATGGACTTTCTTTCCTGCAAGATCAAGCTTTTCCATTAAAGCCTCTGTACAGAATACTGCAGTACTTCCTGGGTCCAAAAAAGCATAGGTGGTGACAATTCTACTGCCCTTCTTGGACTTAACCTGCACTGGAACTATGGGAAGTTTGCAGTCGTGATCACCAGCCCCTGTAAGCCCACTTGACATCAGAGCGCTGTCCACTGAAACCTCAGATTTCCTTTCAGCCTGGTCGGAATCTTTGTCCCTTTCTCTCTGAGGAATGTGAAGAACAGTTGGATGTTTGAGACCACATTTTGAACAGGAAATCCGTTTTTTGCAAACCTTGCTGATGTGTCCAATACACAAACAGCCGAAACAGACACCATTTCCTCTCAAGAAACCTATCTTCTCTTTGTGTGCCTTCTTCCCCAACTGTGGACACAAATCCAATGCATGTCCTCCTCCACAGAAGATGCATGTCCTCCTTGCAGGCTCAACATGCTCCTTTCCTTTAGTTCCAGGCTGAATTCTGTTTATCACAGGGGCTACAGTGGTGGCGAAGCTGGTTCCTTTAATTCCTGAACGAGGTTGTGGATTAGGTTTGTTCATACCTCTACTACTCGTCAGTGATGGAGCATCCTGTATGTTTCCAAACAATGGGTCAGTTAGAATCTGCACTTGTCTCTCAATGAAGTTTGTGATGTCAATGAATGTAACTCTCTGGCCACGCCTTTCCTGCAGTTCACAGGCTGCAGATCGCCACTTGTCCCTGTATTTGTAGGGCAACTTTCTTATGATGTTTAACATGTTAGCTGGCATGTCCAGTTCATGCAAGTATTGCACTTCTTCCATGACGTTACAGCAACCTCTGAGAAAAAGGCTGTAATCTTGAAGAGCCTTTACATCCTCATTTTTGATTGACGGCCATGAAAGAGCTCTTTCCATATATGCAGATGCGATCCTCAGCTCATTTCCAAATTGCTCCTGTAATAGAGCTGTTGCCTTCGCATATCCTCTCTCAGGCTCCATATGCTGGCAGCTTCTTATCAGTTCTTTGGGGTGACCCTTTGTGTGCTGTTCCAGGAAATACAGCCTGTCACTGTGATTTGCAGTATTCCTCTCCACGCTGTTCTCGAAGGCCTTCACAAATGCATGATATTTTAATGGATCGCCATCGAAAATTGGTATCTCCCTCTTAGGTAAAGATGAAAGGCATTGCTGCTGTATCAACAGTGTTGTTATTTCATTCTGTTTTGTCATAATGCCAAACATATTGTTTTGATCTTGATTTCGACCAATATTTGCATTCAAGGTATTTCCACCTTGCATTTGTGTCTTTTCTTGAGGACTGCGATTCACTGCATGTAGCTCGGGTTTATATGAGGTAAGTGACATAGGTTCTGGATACATTAACTGAGATGGATTTTTCTCCTTAGGTCTTGTTCCTGCATCCAGATGAATATATTTGATTTCCTGTTGTGACCTTTGCGGTACGAATGACTTTGTTTTAGCACTGAGGGTCTGTGCTTTCCCTTGTCCTTTTTCCCAATAGGAGTTCATTCCATCTGAGCGCTTTGTTACAGAGGTTTTCCCACTTAGGATACTCTGAGACTTGAGCACATCCAGTTTAGCCATGTTTGCTGCAATTTCCTCATCCAATTTAAGGTGCTCCTTCCTTTTACGTAGCCTTTCCTCCTCTTCTTCCAGTTGATGTTTGTCTTTTAATAATTTTTGTCTCATCTTCAGAGCTGCCAAATCAGCCTCTGCTCTGAGACGTGCAGAAGAAACACTGGAAGCGACAGACTTTGTTCCTGTAGCAGAGTTTTGTGATTTGGATACTCTGCTTCCCACATTTGACACACTGTCATTTGGTTTCACGTGGTCTTGCATGTCGTCTGAATTGATTATAGAAGCTTCCAGTGGCTGAGGTTCATTCATTACAGCAGGATCAGCTTGAACATGAAATACATTGTGGCATAGTTCCTCTGGTTTGTTCAACCACTGTTCAACATCCCCTTTAAATGTGTTGCAATAGCTCATAATGCTAGAAAACCATTCATTGTGTTTCCTCTGTTCATCCTCAGGGAGTAAAGGTGTCAACATGTTATGTGACATGATGGCATTTTCACAATGTTCAGTTAAACTCTCCAAAAGAGGCTGTACCTTTGAGACATTTTCCCTTTTTTTCATGAATGATTTCATTTGTGGTATGAGCCCTTTAATTTTATTCACACTCGTTTTCCGTTCCCGTTGAAGCTTTTCAATTTTATTCTCCCAAGCCTTTGCAGTCAGCTTAGATTCCCTTTTTCCACTCTCCATTTCAGAACTCGAAACAACAGCACTAATTTGACTCATTTTCCTCTTTTATTTCCTTTTCCCAGTTCCTTTTCAATACATTTGTGCATCCAAACACTTCCGCGGACCGAAAGGAAATTCCTCCAGACAACGTCACATACACACATCAGCAGCACAGCGGCAATTTCAAAGAGACGAAGCTGAGATTCTTCATCTGACAGCACGGAGATATCACAGCACCGAATCCACACAATCAATGCCAGCAATCGGGATGACCCACTCTCTCAACCGGCGTTCAATCAAACAATTGTCCCCAATGGACAAAGAGCAGAGAATATGCAAGCCGCATTCCTTCCATTAATAAACAGCTTTCTGCACATATACACCGGGAAGCATACCTGGCTTATGAGTGCGTCTCCCGAGGTTGTAATGATTGAGATCCAGTCCTTCCTCCATCATTTATTTCTGATGATCCTTTCTCCCATTTGATCCTTGAATCCGCTGAGCCGTCCCATGTTGTTTTCCTTAATGCCTTTTTTCGTTGACCAAAATATAGCGACAAAAAACAAAGCAGTCGCTGAGAGGCTAAGCGTAGGGTGTTTGCTGCTTGGCTGACGCGCTGTACTAACAAAATATTCGCTGAGATCAAAATGCGTTTAAGGATTTTATTAAAGAAGAAAAAATAACTTATTATATCGTGCTTAAAGTATAGAAAAATCAATAACAGCGATCATAAGCAAAAAACAGCGGTCAACGAAAAATACGGCCTCCCAGTCACTCACCCTCTCTCTCTTTGTTACCTTACCGCCATGCAGTGCACAGGTGAATACATTAATTAAATGTTACCGCCCATATTCCCGTGACCCAGTTACTGTGATATCAAAAATAAACAACAACAAAAAAGAACAAAATATAACAAACCCAAATATAAACTACAAAATCTACACCTTCGTGGCTCCTACACTTCCTTTCAATAAAATGCCTACATGAATTGTATTGAGACATTCGCAAGTTTTCCTACAACTATACTATACTCCCATACTATAAGTTTTTCACAGGTTACCAAAGGCACTTAACATATTGACTTATCTTGCACGCAGGACTTATTTCTGTTGAGATGGGATAACTGAGAATTTCACTTGTTTTTATTGTCCAATCAGGATAGCCAAGCAGGAGCTGTTTATCCTCCAACACACATTAGAAATTAGCTTTCATTTTTGTCCACTATCATAATCTCAAATTTAGAGGACTGGCTTTATAAGTAGGAGGAAAAAAGAAAAGAAGCACATGGGTTTTCACTGTAAGGCCTGTAGATTTAAGATAGATTCCACTGAAATATCATCAGTTCATTTCAGCTGATGTAACAAGGTTTACGTTTGGAACCACCACAGATAACAGTGTTGGAATGATGAGTCCATTCATTAAATCTTATTAATGTATTGAGAAGACCTTTTCTTCTCAGACATTTGCTGGGTAAAGCTTCTCAGTTCAGTTTTGTAAATGGAAATTGGAAATTGAATACCTTTTGCTTTTTATACCGTTTGTCATATAGACTCACAACCTTTTTGGTCATTAGTTTTGATTATCCTCAGGCTAAAATGCAAGTAAAACTTCCTAGATTAATAGATATTTGGCAAGAGAAAATGTATATAGATAGAAAATCATCTCGCATTTAACCTTGGAACGATGACACAAGAACCTCATCACAATCAAATAAAACAGAAAGAGACTCACTTGATAATTTTGCTCTCAAACTGCTTGGCACTCCTCCACTTGCGGATGCACTTTAGACAGTAACAGTGGCTGCAATTGGAAAGGATGCCAAAACGGCGCTCGCTTGGGTTGGCCTTCTCAAACACCACTTCCATACACACACCACACATCATGTCCTTACTGCGTTGGATGGCAAATGAGATTTCCATGTCTTTCTCATGGGCCTCGATGCATGCCTATGAGAGGAGACAGTTAAACCAACACACCACAACCTTTTCATCATTTAACCAGGGTTCCATTCAGCTGTGGTCCTACGATAATGTGAGAATAAACCTCTTACAGATGAGCTGGTATTGTTTTCTTGTGCTGTGTTCAGACAACAGGCTGTGTTCAGAAAACGGCAGCCTCCTCATTTATTTTAAATGACACCACTGCAACGAAGCAGCTGTGGGTCCTTGTTGCAACTCCTCATACAAAAATCCACACCCAATAGAGAAAAACAATTACCACAAAAAGTCACCGTGGGCTGAAATGCTTACAAAATGTCTCTAGCTAGCTCATTCTTTCACATTCTTCCTGATTATCTCCTCATTGCCTGTAACCACCTGTCTTCTTAAAGCATTCTAAAAGGTTTTTGTTCAGCAGCTTATAACATTTTGTTCTGGGTTTTGACCCTGTTGTTAATGCATCCCACCACACAGCAGCTTTTGGGCATTTCCCTATTGTTTGTTTGCAGACAGAAGTGAAAATATGTCAACTTCACGCAATACAAAGTCAATTAAGAGAGTTGGGTTGTCGCAGTGTTAACATTTTCCCACAAACGAATAAGCTTGTGACAACATCGGCATTACCCGGTACACCAGGCTTCTGTAAGAAAAGAGGCTCACTATCTGTAGAGAACTGTGCTTATTTAATGCTAATGCAAGCTGAACATTTGCTACTGCTGCAGCTTCACATTAAAAGCATTTTACAGGCAACATGAGTTGATTTTTTTTTAATGAAGTAGGCTAGTCACGGTAAATGCAATGTGTTAAGTGAATTTAGCAATTATCACAGTAAAAGCAAAAACAAAAGCACCACTTTGCTAACAAGGAACCTGATAACGTTAGTGAGGGAAAGGGAGTTTGTTACCTTTCTGAGAAGTTGGACTTGTGCAGTCTGTCACCTGCAGTTCTTCATCTTATAGCTGCTTCTTATCCATTACTCCAACAGACTGTATAAAGCTATTCCTAGACATATTTCAAACGGATCAGCTGTCAACAAATGCTGAAAATAATGAACGATAGCAGTAAGTGAAACTAACTCACTGAAAACATTGCATTTACTGTGAGTAGCCTACTTCAAAATAAAAGTCAACTTGCATTTTGACAGTTAAACGCTTTTTATGTGAAGCTGCAGCAGTAGGAAATGTTCAGTTTGCATTAGCATTAAGTTAACACAGTGCTCACAGGTAGTGAGCGTCTTTTCTTGTGAAAAGTCAGTGTACTGTGTATTACCAGTGTTGTCCCGAGCTTAGTAGTTGACGGGAAAACTTAAGACAACACAGCAATGTTTAGCCCACCTCTGCCTGCTAGTGTTGGACCACTGCATATGTGAGTGAGAAACTAAGGGGGCACCTGTGCAAATGATGGACATCAGACACAAGGACAGCAAAACCCACACATTTATCATGCTCCAACTTTAACAAATCTGTTATCTCTCATCACGTTCATCTCTCTCTGATTAGCAAAGTGTGTGTACAAAACATTCACCTAATAACTTCTCATTTTAAATTAACTGCTGTCTTACAGACATTTCAGCAGTTTACTCAGGGAGGCAGCAGGGGCACTGCACATGGAGCGAGCTACGTCACGGGGCAACATGTTTTAAGCTAAGCCTCATGTGTTGCATTCAAAATTCAGAAATCTAAGAAATTGAGAAATGCTTTTTTCTGTCTGTATTAAAAAGGAGAATGACCTGCTTAACACTCAAACCCTAAAAGAAATGCAAAAAAATTGTAAATCAAGCTGGAATGCACCAGCACGATGAGTTAAACACACATGTATTAAGGGTGATAGGTTTATGAAAAATAAGGGGACATGGAGGAAATTTAGTTGGAAAGAGCAATGTAATCTAGACATTCTACAGGTGATCAAAGCCAGAGGGCTGAATACAGTACAAACACATTTTGCTTTACAATCTGCCTAACTTCAGAGTATTCCAGGAATGTGTGACCGTCAGGAAACCCCAACATGGTAAATGTGGATCCACCAGCAGGTGTTTCTGTAACCGTTACCTTAGTGTGCTCGGAGCGCTGGGTGTTGTCACTGGGGTGGAGCACTTGGAGGCCGCACATGTCACACACGTCGCCGTGGAGATAGGCACAGTTGATTCCGTAGCGGCACTCGCCAACAGCAGCGTACGGACAGAGTTGCTTCCTCAACACTTGTTTATCCGGTGCTGCGTCACTGTCAAACTCCTCAATGAGAGGGACGGAGCTCTCCACTTTCACTGGCTCAGCTGTGACAGACAGTCCACCGAGAGAGATTTTTTCAATCACATACATTTATTTTGAGCCACGTTAATCAGAAAATAAAAACTCTTTGTGCTTATGTCTACTCTTGTAAATGACTAACTTAACCAACCTTTGTGCACAAACTGACTTTTAACAAACAAATAAACATAAATTATAACTTGGAAACTAATTGAGTTCTTTAGATGTGGTCTTGGTCGGGTTGTTTGACCTACATTGAAGTTTGGATTAGAGTGTTCACATATGCCTAGATAAACCCAGCCAAATAGACAAATGCACCCCAGGTTGTTTGAAACGCACCAAACACTGGTGTGTAAACTCTTTTGAAGTATTCAACTGTTCATTCCATGTTGACTCCAACCTCCACTGCACTGTGTCTATCCTCAGAGGACAGCAGTAGAACGAACTGTCTTTACCATGCTGAGGAACATCAGATGTCAGCTGGGCAAATATGGTTTGAAAGAAGGCTGCAAGAGGAGTTTACTAGAACAAAATCACATTGTTTTTTATTCACCGATTCATTGATTTATTTCTACCAAAGCTCTATTGGGGCTTTTCCTTTGGCACTTCTGGCTGTGCCAGGTCAAATCGTGCCACACCAATTTGCACTTCCATTATAAGTTGCGCCCCAGATGGACCATCTCTGGAGTGGGGTGATAGCGCAGTGACGTCCCGCAACCACAACCAAGCCTTCTCTCCTCTGTACAACAGGCCATGTTAAAAAAACCTGTGGCTTCATGTTTTCAAATGTTGAAACACCATGGTCCCTCGTTAAAACTGTGCCAACCTGTGTGGCCAACAAAAGAACAGCTACATAATGCTAGCGCTAGCGGGCTGTCCTACAGGTAGCACTCGAGCTGGTGCTGCGGACACTCAGACTGGGAGCGTTTTTTATTCAGATGAGCCTCAACCTTACATAAGAAAGGGGCCAAAATGTGAATGGCTTGCCAAATCCCATGTCGTCTGACCTAGGCAGACCACAAAAAACTGACTGGGAGGTCCTTTTTCATAGTTTGTGGGTTGGTAGGTACTCCAGATACCCACATGTACGTGCCCAAGCACTGAAATTTTTTTTTTTCATAATATGTCCCCTTTAACAAACTATAGTTTTAGCAAGTTTGTTTAAACATCCACTGACATGACAAGTAATTTTTCCAACAGTTATTTACAGACTGATTATTTCACTTATAATTCACTGAATCACAATTCCAGTGGGTCAGAAGCTTACATTCACTAAGTCTACTGAGCCTTTAGACAGCTTGAGTTTACAGAAAATTATGTCATGGCTCTTACGATCTTAAGTTTTGGAGAAATGTCCTCTAGTCTGATGAACCAAAATTACACTGTTTAGCCCTAATGACCTGTATTACATCTGGAGGAAAAAGAGTGACGTTTACAGGCCAAACAACACCATTCCAACGGTGAGGGACAGGGGATGTAGCATCATGTTGTCGGGGTGCTTTGCTGCAGGAGGGACTGGTGCACTTCACAAAATAGATGGCATCATAAGGAAGGACAAAATGATGTGGATACAGCATATTGACGCAACATCTCAAGACATCAGCCAGGAAGTTAAAGCTTGGTCATAAACGGGTTCCAAGCATGCTTTCAAAGTCCTAACAAAATGGATTGAGGACAGCAGTCAAAAGGTATATAAGTGGCCAGACTGAGAAGAACATTTCTGAGCAGAACTGAAAAAGTGTGGAAGAGCGGGGAGACCTACAAACCTGTTTGAGGAGGAGCCGGCCAAACTTATTGCGAGAAGCTTGTGAAAGGCTACGCGAAACATAATTTGGACGCAAAATAATTTCAAGGTACAAACAAAGTGTATGTAAACTTTTGATCTTCTTCTTTAAAAAGTGATCCTAACTGGCCTAAGACATGAAACTTACTAGGATTAAATGTCACGAATAGCGAGAAAAAAAATTAGTTTAAATGTAACTGACAGGGATGTATGTAAATGTCCAACTTCATGAACAGCATCATTATCAAACTTGATGTTATTACTGCTGGTCATTCTAAGTGCTACAGTATATCCCAGGCAACTGGACGTTTCAGTTTCTTGAAGACATTTCACCTCTCGTCCAAGAGGCTTCTTCAGTTCTAACTAACTTCTAACTAACTGCCTGTCACTCACCTCGTCCACAGTATGGCTGTCCTGGGACAAACTCAGCAGCATTGACCCAGTCTTGTGCTGCTGAGCCAGGTGTTGACACACTGGGGTCCGGGTCTGATGGTCCATCCAGCGAGACAGAGGGCAGAGGCAGCGTCTGGGGGGTTTGCAGCTCCTCGCTCTTTGCCGGTTTACAGTGTTCAAACCTGAGCAAGCACACAGGACCAGAATTTACATCACAAAGGATCTACTGTCCTACAGCACTAATGCAGGGAAGTTACAACCAGAGCAATGATCAGGAAAGGAAGATCTGGATTACAAACCAAAGTTGATAACAATGTTAAACATGTATGTGCAACCCAGAATTGTAAGACTACCGATAGTGAACTTCTACTTATTTACTGGGTGCCTGGCACAAACGTCTAACATTTCAGCATTACATCAATAAAAGGTTTGTAAGAGAGTACTCAAAAAGATTTTTTTTGCACCAAATGATGCACAAGTCTGATTAAAGATAATCACGGGTGCAACAATTGGTGAATTGATCGATTTGAGAGAGGGATATTTGCTACCTATTATGATAATCAATTAATTAATTAATTAATTAATTAATTAATTGATTAATTAAAAGTAATTTCCTATGCAGCAGAGGGTGCTGTTTTTTGATGTGGAGATTTCCTGCTATTCTCTGCTTTATATTGGACTGAATAATTTGGAGTTTTGGACTGACGACAGGATATCTGAGGACCTCATCTTGGACTTTTGAGAGACTGGGATGGGCATATTTCACTGTTGTCCTTTTATGGACCAAATGACTGATCAATGAAGTTTGGAAATGATTAGGAGGTTAGTCAATGGTGATGACAATCAGTAGCTGCAGCCCCAGCGGTGATTGGATAGGTTTATCCGTGTTTATGTTTGTCTTTATCAACCATTGGACTGCACCTAGTTCTTTGGGAAAAAAGTGGCATCACGGAACATTGATTGTTTGAGCTCATATATTATGTATTTGAGGATGTTCCTGCAAAAGGTTTTACAAAAAGAATTGCTGCACTTATGTCATTACTGCTGACTGACCTCAGTCTGTCAGCAGTAGGAAAAGGTTGGTTAGGAAAATCAACCAGGCCAAGTTTTCAGCATGACAAAATCATGACACCCCCAATAATATTTGTGTTAATGACCATGCCCTTTTACTGTGCAGTGAGACTGAAGTCTAAACAAACAGAGGACAAAGACAACTCCAAGATACTGAGCTTGACCTTCAGTATGTTTAGTTTGTGCAGTCCAGTACGCTGTTTTTACTTTGATAAAGCCTCAACTTGAGAGACAGATACAGCGTTCTTAAAATGCTATGGTCAAAACATTACACATACAGAGTGATGTTTCGACAACAAAAAAAAAAGATTGCTGCACTTTGCTGTGAACACGTGTTTATTTTGAATGGCCTTGGCATGAAAGATCATGGGCTCATGGGGGAAAAATCCCAATATTTCAGTGAGTGAATCACAATGCATAGCTAGTCTAGAGGCTATATTTAGGATCTTGTATTTTCCACTGCTTAGATAATGTTTTCTGGGACCTCAAACACATATGGGATGAAAACAGCTATGGGCTACAGTGTACCATCTTGAGGATAAGACATTACCAAAATCAAATGTCTAACACAAGAATTCCACTGGATGCATGTCCATTGCAGAACGGCTCCGGTACGGTTTTGCTCCGTCGTTGTATTTCTGCCGGATGCCGGAGCATGCCGCATCAATTTAGCCGAATTCAGCACAGAGCAGACAGGAAGTCAGACACTGAAACAACAACATAACATCCGGCTAATTTTCATAATAAAACACTCCGTGTTGACGCCAGCGCAAAAATCTCAAAAAAGAGACAAATTCAAGCACTTCTTTTAATTCTTCGGTTGGGAACACCTTGTCTGTTTGTTGTTGTGTTTATAACACATACCTATAACTGCGGCCCCGCGTGATTCTGTAATTATCGCAGGAACTCCTCGGTCTCGCAACTCCAGCTGTCCGGCAGTGCTGCACTAAAAACACAGCCGGTGGGGGTTGACGGACGACGGTGCACGGAGCAAAAACGTAGCGGAGCCATTCCGAAGCGCACATGCAACCAGTGGAATTCCCGGGATTAGTCTACCTGTGGATGATATTCATAAACTCTATCACAGCATATGTAATTTTATCTGAATATTGATAGAAATCACGTTATAGTACATTTTCTAGAAAGAGTAATAAGTAACTCCAAATTTCAAGTAAAGCTCATCAGGTTACCTATACAAATTGATTCAAATACTGGATAAAAATCCAATATTGACATTAACAGAGCAAAATGCATGTAATGGTGATGTCACTCAGTGCCTCAGTTGCACTATGGGTAATGTTTTTGAAAAAGAAGAATACATGGACTAAAACAGGCCCCCATATTTGAAGTGTCTAACAGTAGCTCCATTCACACTGCCTTTTCATGGCAGGAATCTTGCTTTGATATTCCGCCTCACCATCTGTGTGAAGGCTACAGAGGCAGAATGGGGGAACAGTTTAATTCCACCTCTGGGGTCTCATTTATAAACATTGTGTATGCACAAAATGAGGCATGAAAGAGGTGTACGCCACTTCCCACGCAAAAGTAGTGATATATAAAAACAAACATGATGGGAGAATGTGTGCAACTGTAAGCAAACTCTGACCCATGCGTACGAACGTTTTGGAGGCAAGGGGAAGTGGCGATGGGGAGGTGGTGTGTTGAAGCAGATTGTAGAAATGAAATGTGAGAGGCATTACTATGTGCATAATAACACATCTCACAAGTGATTTCACTGCATATCAAACGTTATTTATAGATGCACGTTATCATAAACATTCAAACCAGCAGTGTCATTTGTACTTGTGCATGTAGTGAAGTATAACTATTTCATAATCAGAATCAGAATCCTTTTATTGTCATTGCACAAGTGTACAATGAAATTTAGCAGCATCCGAGTATTTCACACACATAAATTAAAGTAAAAGTACAAGGTAAGTAAGTAAAAAAGTACAAAAGTACAGCAAATAGTGCAATGTATAAAAATATAAATAAAAAATAAATATGTGCAGAGGTGCAGGTTGTAAATCGACTTATTGCACATTGTTCTTGGGTAGTGTGTGTGTGTGTGTGTGCATGTGTGTGTGTGTCAGTGTCCGTTTGTGTTCAGTGCAGTGATGGCCTGTGGAAAGAAGCTGTTTCTGAGTCTGTTTGTCCTTATTTTGATGGACCTGTAGCGCCTGCCAGAGGGTAACAGGTCGAACAGGTGATGTGCTGGATGGGTACTGTCTCTTGTGATTGCCTCAGCTCTGTTGAGGCAGCGGGATGTGTAAATGTCTTTGAGGGAAGGGAGGGGGCAACCGATGATCTTCTCTGCTGTCTTGACCACTCTCTGGAGCCTCTTCCTATCTGCCTCAGTGCAGTGGGAGAACCACACCGAGATGCAGTAGGTTAGGATGCTCTCAATGGTAACGGTAGAAAGTCACCAGCAGCTTCTCACAGATGTTACTTTTCCTGAGCACTCTCAGGAAGTGCAGACGCTGCTGTGCCTTCTTGATGACAGCTGAGGTGTTTGCAGACCAGGAAAGGTTAGCAGAGATCACGGTGCCCAGGGAGGTGAAGGTGTAGGCCCTCTCCACGCAGTCGCCGTGTATGTAGAGGGGAGATGGATCTGTCCTGTGTTTCCTGAAGTCCAGGATGATTTCTTTGGTCTTTGTGGTGTTCAGACACAGGTTGTTCGCTGAGCACCACTCAGACAATTTCAGGACCTCGTCCCTGTAGGCAGACTCATCTCCCCCTGTGATCAGTCCCACCACTGTCGTGTCGTCTGCGAACTTAACGATGGTGTTACTGGAGTGGGCGGGTCTACAGTCTGTGGTGTAGAGGGTGTAAAAAAAACACGGAGCTGCGCACCGCCATAAACAACTTTTAAATGTAAAAAATATCAGCCAACTCAAATATGAAATCATATTTCCTCAGCACTGTCTCACCATCTCATTCCCTTCCCAGGCACGCAGTGGAGAGGCCCGGACTGTTTGAGAACGAAATTATAATCATCGGTTTTAGAAATCCAAGATTACATCAGATATCAAAGAAGGAGTACTGTACACATATAACATAAGTATGATTTTAGTTTTCATAGAGCCTAGTTGTGTAGTTGTGTGTAAAATTGCTGCAGGGAACACCATCAACTATGCTGTCAGGTGCACACTGAGCGCCACACAGAGCGCACTAGAGGCAGTGCTGTGGCTGCCACACACACACTCTGCCTTCTCCAGTCAGCTCACCTAGTACACCTTCACAACCAACACACATGGATTGTGTAAATTATGAACGTGTGGAAATAAAGTCAATGACAGCTCTCTCACAATCGACAAACTTCCACTTTCAAATGATATCTCAGGCTGAGGGATAACACTGACTGTAGCAATCATTTAACTGTAAAGAACCATCGATCAGTGGCTTTCATGCGGCACTTTACATCAACCATTTATGGTTGAATGTGGGTGTGGAGAGGGCGGGATATGAGGTGGATCCATGTATGCACATTTCCGGCTTTGAAATGGCTCCAAGTGACTTGCCTGACTTGTTCAAATCAATAATGGGCTCTTTCAGATCAATGCTGAGCTCTTTAGACTTTCCCATTGTAGTGTTTGTGGGAGTCTTATGGGTGTATGAAACAAGCCCTATTAAAATGGGCCCAGAAAAGTCACCAGCTGTTATCACTAAGAGGAAGTTAAGAGGCCATGCTATAAAAGCAAATTTGTATGCCACAACTTTCTATAATCACTTACATTGGTCTTTCAATTTGTTATGTGTATATTTTTGAGCCAGCAGATTTGGTCACATTTTCAGAAGACCTATAACAAATTCAAGTGTCTGGGTTAGTTTTTGGCCATCATATGCCGCCAACGCAGCTTCAGTGTGCTTCATGAAGATGCTTCAAAAAGATCCTCATGTGGTGTTCTGATTAGGTCGAGATCTGGTAACTGCCATGGCCCTAGCTGTTATTCACATCCTCTTGTCATCCAAGAAGAGACTACTCTGGTCAGGATAGAAATGTCTCATCATTGAATAAAGGTGATCAAGCAAAACAACTACCATGTAAACTGGTATATTAGCTGTTCATTAGCTAAATTCTGTGAGCAACCTGACAACAGGCCAAAATGAAACTTGTGTTGATACAGTATTATTATAAAGCCTTTCCCATACATAGGCTCTACTTCAGAGGATAAAATTTGTTTTGTTTTTTTCCCAATTGTCATTTCATAATGCGCACAGTATATCACTGTAAACACAACTAGCAGTGTCAATGGTCAACGTCGAACTACCTACTAGAGTCACCTCAGTATGTAAAACAGCTCAATTTCATAGTTGTAATACAGCATGACTAACAGGCCATGACAGCCTTTCCACACAGCCTACAAAAGGAAGACTTGACCTGTCCCTCCTTCAGCCTCCTCCATGATGGCGAGCTCCATCAGAACACACCGTTAACCAGTCTGTTCCCAGAAAGCCATTGGAGCACAGGATGAGTGGGCAGAGGAGGAGGGCTGCTGGAGCTATGCAAAAATAAATGAGGAGGTGCAGCAGCAGAGTGAACCTGGGGAACCAGCAACAGCACGGGGAGGGGTGACTGCTCAGAGAAAGAGAGCAAGAAGCAAACAGAGAGCGTTATGCAATTGCCATGCAGGCTGCAGTGCACTCTGTCTGGCCCTGGGGGCTGCAGAAGAGAGAGAGAGAGGGAGAGAGGCACAGAGACAGAGTGAGAGAGTGAGACAGAGCCCATCACAATAGACAGAGCACAGGGAATTCAACCATAATAAACCCCCACAGTGAGAGCCTTTCTCTGGGCTCTTAACACAGGGTGCAAAGCCCCACAGGGTCACAGGAATAATGAGGACACTCTCATGCAGCTCCATCACAAGGATGGAGGAATGTGATTTAACACAACAACAACAACAGTAAGCTATATACATTCAATCGACTGCTTCCTACGTGAGAAAGGCTGACTATTCAAGAAAAAAAATTATGTATGTGTATAAGTATGTGTGTAACCAATGTCGTGCTGCCATTGGGGTGATCCTCCGAGTGTCTTGGTAACTATGGGGATGCTCCTGAACCAGACATGGTGCAGACACTGTCTGTACAAGCTGGCTGCTGCTGTCTGGGTATACTCAAGCCTGACAACAGACTGGGAGTCTAATCTGCCTCTCAAAAGGACCATATGACTGCATGTTTGAGCCCTTTTATTACAAATAAATGCTACTGACCATATTTATGCATACTGCAGTGTTTATGTTTCATGCATACTGGCTGATTTCAGTCCAATATAAAAATTACCTTTCATTGACAGGAAAATGTTCTACTGTTGGGCAATCCATTAATGAACAATGTGTCTGCTTTTACTTAGCGACAAGGTAATGCAGTTTAGATTTTTCTAATTAGTCTGCACAAATGTAGTAATTATATAACGGACCATTTAAAAACACATGATGTTCACCGACATCAGTTAGGCTATGTAAATAAAGGCATGTTTTAAATAAAGATGATTGTTACAGTGCAGTTAAATAAATGGAAGGCTATGGCTGCCAGACAGGCAGAAAAAACAAATCCAAAACTCAAAAAACAAGCTAGCTTAATGATGATCAGACACAGAAATTAATCCAAATAGGTTTTTTATTAGAAAATAAGGGTTGAAATAATGTTGATGTCGGAGTAGAAGTGTTAACAGAGAATTTATTTGTTAAGATGGAAAAGATATGTTTTTAATCTACTCTGGACCTTCTTTAACCATTGATTTGTTGGTGAAATTGAACATACTGCCCCTTGAAAATCTGAAGCCAATTGTTAAAATTTGAAGTAAGAATAATGTAATGTGTTGTTTATTACCTCCACCAAGGAGGTTATGTTTTCACCCGTGTTCATTTGTCAGTTGGTTGGTTTGTCAGCAGGATTACACAAAAACTTCTTATTGGATTTCCATGAAACTTGGATGGAGGACAGGCCTCAGCTCAGAATAGACTCCACAAAATTTTGGTGCATATCTGGATAAAGGGACGGATCCAAGAATTTTATATTGATATGGACACGGGCCCAATGCAGTAAGTTTGATATTCACTAACATTTATCAAAAAAGTGAAAGAATGGGGTGCCAGTTAGCTCAGCTGGTAGTCAGTACAAGAAGACCTGTCCTCGCTTCACTGGCCCAGGTTTCGAGTCCAACCAGTTGCCCTTTGCTGTGTGTTGTCCCCCCTCCCTCTCATCCCATTTCCTGTCACCTCTCTGAGCTGTCCTGTAAGATACAGCCATAAAAAGGCAAAAAATATATATTTTTTTAAATTTAAAAAAGTAAAATAGTCCAGTGTTTCCCACAGATATGTTTTACTAGGGTGGGCCACCAACGCATCTTAGCATTTTAAACTAACTGCTGATGAAGAAAGCAAATAATGATGCTGGTGGAGAGAAAACTGAGAGGAGAGAGAGAGAGAAAGAAAAAGAGAAACAGAGAGGCGAGGCAAGCCAGTGAACTTGCATTAATGTAGACAATTAAAGCAACACCATAACGTAGGCAAACTCCTAAAGCGACTCTGAAGAAAGATAGTCGATTTTTGAGTCTCATTCTTAGGTTGTCAAATACCTTGACTGCTTCTTGACTTTGTTATTATTATCTATTGTTGTTCAACACATTAGCATTAAAAATTACAGTACTTTGAACTCCAAACTGTACTTTAATACTCCATAGAATAGGCAAGCTTCCTACTGCACTATTCACACACACACGCACACACACAGTAATAAACTGAAAACTGTCAAACATGCACTGAGAGATTGCAACAAGTATAATGAAGACCACAGGGAATTGCCATCAATACTAAATGATGGATAACAATACTACATTGGGGAATCTAATAGGACAGACATCATGGAACATATGTAATCTCATTAAAAGACTGACTGCTGCACTCCAGTCCAGTTGATAAGCTGGTTTGCCAACCATTGAAAATGGCCGAGGTAGTAAAACTCGAGGAAGAAGTAAACTTGTTTTGTTGTCACATTAAAATGCAGTTCACCGTTTAACACTTCATGTACCTCTGAAAAATCTTAGCTCTGTTAGCCAAACACACAGCAGGACCCTGCCGTCACCCAGCTGCTCAAGATCAAAACACTGCCTTTCACCATATTCAGATGCAGACCAGGCTTATGTCTATTTTATAGGCAGGATTTTGACAAAACACAACAGAAAATTTTCCCAAAAAATGTTTCTATGGTCAAAAAGGTAAGTGTCCATGTACTAGAATAGTTGCCATTGTCATCTCAACAGAAACTATGGTGAGACTGCCAGAAGGAAGCTGAACATATAAAACCTCCACAAACACTCAGGACAAAACTTCCACTACATATTTTATAGGTTTAGTCCCGGACCTACATGAAGCTGCCATAGACACAGACCAACAACATGTTGACATTAGGAAGCAGCAATCTCAGGTGTCAGATCCACTTGGAGGAGCAGGCTGTAACATTTCTGAGAAGCCCTGCCAGCAAAGCTGCTGTGCTGTCACTTGACTGAGAACACAGCCAGTTTTAGAAAGGAAGTTATAATGCAGCTCAACTGACAACTGGAATCATGCTTTTAGGCTGACTTTCAACATCTCAGCTGAGTTCAAAACATCCCAGCTTTTCTGATAACATCCATATTTTTTATTTGTATTTAAAAGAACTTAGATTTTAGTTGAGTCTTTACCTGCAACGCTCCCCAAAAACACAGTTTCCTTTCTGAAAGAACTTGCAAATCATGGCAGCAGGTTTGCTGTTGGTCAGATCATGGGAATATCGACAGTTCTCTCCTTCTTTGCAAAGACCATGCATGAAGTATCTGAAAATACATGAGAACAAAAATGTCACATTACACTAGAATCGTATCGGAAAACTTAACGTTAATATAATTAGTTAGTTTTCAGATCCGCATGTCAAACAGAAATGTGTATGTTAAAAAGCTGAACAACATGTAGTAAGCTAATTGTGTGAGAATGTCGCCTTTCACTTTCATGTTGGTAACGCTACCAAGCCAATGTTAACACGGTCACAACAAACGTTCGCTAATGTGGTTAGTCTGATTGAAACACCTGACAAAGTATTACGTAGATTATAAAATTACTTTCACCAACCAGCAAGACTCGCTGGGTTTAACGTTGGTTAAAGTGAAAGTGTACCGAGTACCTGTTAACAGCTTGTTACAATTATCGTTAATATTAACGATTTTGTCACTCTCTTGTATTGTAGTCTAATATTATAGCCTGGCTATTACTGCGAACCAAGGTAGTTGCTGAAAACGTAGGCAGCAAACTGGTCGCTATCCTCGCTACACCACCAGCCTGCTCTGTGACCATAACACAGTGAACATAACAACACACCAGTCTAGTAACGTTACAGCTAGCTAGCCAACAGCTGAGCCAAGCCTCAGAAGACGCTGTTGTCAGTCGCTCGCAAACCACCGTATCGTCGCTAGTTAGGTGTCAAACGATATACGATATAATCATCCTTGATATTTTAATACTCATTCGTTTTGTCTTACCTGCAGGTTACGTGTTTGGTCCAACCTCCTGTTACTGGTGAGGTCGCCGTAGATGCTACTGCTGCCTCCGCCATTGCTGTTTATGTTGAGAAGCTACGGCCGGATGTTCCGGACAGCTCCGCTCCAGCTCGGCCTCTTTCGTATCTGTACGGTTGAAGTCGGAGTTTACCGAAAACCTCGCGCCGGGTACCGTCAGTACCGTCCTCAGCGGGGCACCACAGTGAGATGCCGACAACAACACGGTGCCTGACAGCACATGAAAGGAGCTTACGTACGTGACGTTAAGTACAGTAAGTAACGTCGTTAATCTTTGGTTGAGTAACTTAATAATATAACTAATATCATATAATAGTGTATAATATTATTATTAATAATAATAATGATAATAATAAGAAGAAGAAGAAGAAGAAGAAGAAATGTAATGAAAATGGTTTGTATTGTACATTTTATGCAACTATTTTTTGTAATTTAGCACTATTTATACTGTGTTATATTTTACCATATCAGTGTTGTCTTTTAGTATCTTTTGGGCTCTGTGCAGACATCTCACTTCACTGATGTCACTGATGCTCCATAGATGGTACCAGTGAGGTTCTGGGCGGTTTTAATCACCCGCTGTAGAGCCTTCCTGTCCTGTCCTGTGATGAACCATGCCAGTTTGTGACGTTTCCAGTCAGGATGCTTTCTATCGCTCCTCCTTAAAAGTTAACCAGAATCTTGTTCCAGAATTTAACCTTCCTAAGTTTCCGTAGGAAGTAGACTTTTCTGTGCTCTTTTAACCAGGGTGGTGATGTGTGTTGACCATGATAGGTTCTCAGTGATGATAATTCCAAGGAACTTATAGTTCATCCGCTCCACCTCAGCTCCACTGATGTAGACAGGGGTGTGTGTCTTTGCCTCCTTTCTTCTAAAATCAATAATAAGCTCCTTGGTTTTGCTGACATTATGCAGTAGATTGTTCTCTGTATGTTGTCTGTCCTGAATTATATCTGTATCATTTCTATAAAAAATATAGAAAACAGACTGACTGCCAGTGTCTCAGTATTTGTTTTGTGTTTACCAATTTTGTTAATTTTTTCTCAACTATTGGCAATTATTAGTAAAGCAATTAGTGAAGAAACTTCCATAATGTAAAACTTAAACTTTCTTAACATTTAATAACTTACTCTGCTATGTTTTAATCTGCTTAAAAGACAAAATAACAGCAAAATTATCTCCCAGCAGTTTTGCGCAAAAAGAATTCCAATTTTTGAAGGAAATAAGAAAAACATCAACAGGTGATTCCAAACTTTATTTCAGCTCTGCTGCTGAAACATGAATTGCCAGAAATACATTCCTCAGCTTTGGAGAAGAACACTCATGTTTTGGATTATGAGCAACAGACTTTGAGATGACCACTGCCCATAGCATCTTTCAACCATCCATCCTGACCAGGGAGGAGAGGAGGAGAGTCGGGATAAGAGTCATTGTAATCCATCTTGGAACTGATGCTGCTCATGGCTAATGTCCAGTCACAGG
Organism: Pagrus major; assembly: GCF_040436345.1. Taxonomy (NCBI): domain Eukaryota; kingdom Metazoa; phylum Chordata; class Actinopteri; order Spariformes; family Sparidae; genus Pagrus; species Pagrus major. The sequence continues at coordinate 927,501 of NC_133228.1, read as the reverse complement.
AAAATGAAATGGACAAAATGTGACTCAGGCTGGCCAAGAAACTGGAAATAGGAAATAGTTTTGCCCACATCTCGACAGAGACCTGTTTCCATCACAATATGCTAGATCAACCTGTTGCACTCCACGGGCGAACTGTGTTCCAGGTTCACAGAATCAGGATGCTTGGTGCTCACAAGCAGTCAAAGTGGATGGACAGAGTTTACCTGGAGTCAAACTTTTAATATGAAGATGCAGAACATATTATTGTCACCAACTTGTTTCTGCTGTTTACATACACCCTGATGCAAATTCTAAAAATTAAATACATGTTTATGTGTATGAATAACTGTATATGTTCTATGTTTGAGTGGTATGAAGGAGTTACAAACTTGCATTTTGTTATGCAATCCTGGGTTGTACAATGACAAAAAAGTCACCTTGAACCAAGAAGAAATCATGGAGTGTGAAAAATCAGTTTTCTCCTCTGGGGAGCATGGCAATAAGCCTTGTTAATATTGGTAAAGATCATGTACAAAGGTAGTTTGGCCAGACAGAAAACATCAGGGGGCAGAATTACTCGAAGACCAAAGAAGACCAAGGAGTCCTGACTGTCAAAGACTTCCCTCCACATTCAACATTTATGGGAACACTTGAAAACTGATAAAGCCAAGCAGTCTGTGACATCACAAGAAACTGTGGAATACTGTCAAATCATGCTCGCTGATTGAGAGAGGCTGGCTAACTGGCTGTTTGCCTTCTTCTTGCCAATACTTTACCACCACTCTGTCCATAGTTGACTGTCAAATAGTTTTATCACTCACTTCTCACTTTCCTTACTTTCTCCTTTTTGTACACTCAGTTCTCTCACAAATTTGCTGTAAATGTGTCAGCTGTATTGTTTTGTTCTTTCCCACCCAAAGATTACTGGGTAATTTTGCTGGAGTGCAATCTAAAGACAAAGTGATTGCCTGATTCAATGGTGGAAAAAAGAAAATCCTGCAACTTGTAATACATTTGAAATACGGAGCCAGGTTATGTTCAGCTCACATGTTCAATGCCATAGCACTAGTATCGACAAGTAGGCATGATGGCAACCACTGGGAAATAACTTTTGAAGGGGGACAGTGGTGTGTGTGTGTGTGTGTGTGTGTCTGCATGTGTTTGGTGCCCTAGCTGTGCGGCTTTTGCTGTCATAAAACTGAGCATGTCCAACTATAAAGCAAGGAATCTATGTCTGTCTGTAAGTATGTCATTTGCAAATCATGAGAACCATTTATCCGATCTTCAAACTTGGCAGGTTTGTTGCTGACACTGCATGAAAAGTGGGATTTTCGTCAGTAAACGGCACTGTAGATTGTCGTGGAAGTTCAGGTTTACGACTGCACACGGCAATTTGCAGGCAACACCGAAAACTGCCGTGAATTGTCGGAAATTGACGTGGGCCTTGCTTGGCAGTTGTGCCCCCATGACCCCCCTCCCCCTAATTCTAGGGGAGGCTTTAACATGTAAATGAAAATGCTGTGAGCTATACAAATGCAAATCAGGGTAGCAAGGGGAGTTTTACCCCAGGTGACATTTTTCCGGCGAGAAGAAACTGCTGAATGCTATCAGTGGGCTGTCCCTTCAGCTTAGTCTGCTTGCTGCCGATGTGAATGAGAAGTTCACCGTAGTAAACTCCAGGTTGCTGTCCAAAGAGGATAGGTTGGCTGCTTAGGAGTCGAAAAAGTGTGCGGAAGAGACTAACTCTAAGAAGAGAAGATGGGTGCACAATCCCAAGATTGCGGTAAGAATATGTTAGGTTACTGCTAGCTAAGCTAAAAGTAGCCTAGTAGCCTTGTAAAAGAACAAGTGAGCAGAACCAGTGTAAGTTGTTTTCTAAAAGTGTATGTTTTTGGTCTTGTAATTTACAGGAAGCAGTACGCCGTCTTCACAACTCGGAGACCTTTCTAATTCACCTTTGAGGTCAAAGGACGAGGGGGTGGAGGAACTGAGGTGAAGGGGAAGTGGGTGGAGATGCGAGAGAGTGACGAACGGAGGAAGAAGACAGATGCAGGTTGTCTACTGTAAAGTGAAAACACGAACTTTTTAATTAATATCTACGCCAGTTTGAGTGAAAGTGTTCAACCAGGACTCTTATAAAAACGTTATTGGTGATGGGTTCTGTCCGTTTGAGTGGACTACTCAGCACAAGAAGACAGAGGACTTTAAGTTAGCTTCTGACCTAGCGGCTAGCAGTGCTTTTGCATGGACTTTGCTAACAAGCTAGCGACAAGCAAACCTGATGAGTAAAGCCTGTGTGGAGCTGTGAGACCGACGGCAAACACAAAGACCCCGACGGAGCCGAATAGCGCTGCTGAGTGGTGGACTTTGCCGAGATCGTCAGCTGCGTGAGTTTCTCTTCAGCCCGGACAGCGCTACGAACCGGAGCAAGGGTAAGATTTAAAGAATATGCTTTCATTCTGCTGTATAAGGAAACAGATACGTTAATAGATACCGATCTTAACCGTTAATTTTGTTTTCAC